>NW_010972438.1:7224864-7338684 GCF_000737465.1 Haliaeetus leucocephalus
GGGGGGCGGCCCGAAAGGAAATGTCACCGGCGCTGCTTCCCCTGCGCCGCTTCCTCTCCGCGACCCGCTTACTCCCGCGGAAGCCAACCCCACTCCTCGCACTGACCAACCTGGGGCCCGCGGATTGGCCGCCGCCCCCGCTGCCTGCCGGGAAATGTAGTGCGGGCCGCCTAAGGCGCACGGCCACTGGCGCGCGGGGCATGCTGGGAGTTGTAGTTCCTCCCGTGCGGGCTGCCTGGGAGTTGTCGTTTCCGGGAGGCGGCTGGAGGGGGCGGGCTCTGCCCGTCGCGTAGCAACGAGGAGGCGGGCGCCTCAGGGCGGAGCGGCCATTTTGGGGCCCTCAGGCTGGGACGTGTGGACACCCTGGCCCAGAGTCCTTTCCTCTCCAGGGGCTCCCAGCAGAAATGGCTTCTCTACATAAGTAAATCCCCACCGATTCCTGCTTTATCAAGCCTTGTGCTACCTCTCTCCTGTCCACACTGACCTGCACCTCCTGGGGCAAACCCTCCCAAAGGGAGCTCACCCAGAAGCTGTCTGCCCAACAGGTCAGGGAGAGCAGACGCCACGGCGGCTGCTGGAAAACTGGCAGAAAAGGGTAAAAGAAAATGTCTGCTGCTATCCTAAATCTACAAGGACACCATCAGGGGCAAGACAGTGTCTGGATGCAAGACCCATTGCTGCGCAAGGCTGAATTGACCTTTCATGAAAAACTATAATCAGCTACTTGGTCTAAAAGCTTGTCACACTGGGAGACTTTTTCATTTTTCCTGTGTTTGTAACCCCCAGCACACTGTGGCCAGCCAGATCAGCCGTACCAATCCTACACAGAGAGCAGCTGAATGACTCCAGCAGACAAGCAACCATTTTGTTGCCAATGACCTTTAATATCACAAAGCACTGTTTCTCCATCCCGGAGATGAAGTGGCTGATAGTCACCGGCTTTTCCAGTTTTCTGCAGCAGCTAGCCACTGGTTTCATTCTTGGTAACTGAGTCATTACCAGAAGTTTGCTGTGGAAGAGTCATTGTTTGGTTGGGGTTTTTTTCCTTCTTTGTGAAATGCAGTTAATGAAAGACGAATTAACAAGTAATGGAAGCATTCTGAAGTCCACTATATTTTTCTGGTTTTAATCAAAATAGATTTAATACAACTTTGCAGCTTTTAACTGGGAATTTTTGTTAAGAAAAAAATGTCAACAAAACCAATTTAAGAAATATTTTAAAAATATATTTCCCTTTGACTCTCAGAAATAATGTAGCATGGGTACATTACCAATGCTCTAAAGCAGATTAATTTAAAGGCGAGAATAGTACCAGTCAGTGTCATGTTATGTGGTTTTGCTTTCATTTGCAAGGCATAGCTTTTCCCTACTTTAGCAATTATCAGTGGTGTCCAGGCTGCTGTGGATGATAATACTACACAACACTGGGATGATAGAGACTCTGATGAAGGAGGTGTAAAAGAAAATAGAACTTCACGTCTGCAAATCGATTCTGCAGTTTTCCAATTTCCCCATTCAGCAATGGCACGGCCTGTAAAATTGTCCCTAGAAATATAAAACGAAGGGAAGGAGAATACCTCCACTCTTGCCTTTTAGCAAATGACACTGCCTGATACAGTTCATTTCCTTTGGCATGGACTGGGCTGGATTAGTGTTCAAAATGCAGAAGTGAAGTGGAGAATGTTTTTAAATCTAGATACCACATTGAACTGGTACTTCAAAGCACGAGCTTTTCTTGAAATAGCTTACCTTTGTATGGTTTTTGGTGAAGCAAATAAAAGAATATTTAAACCTGTTTGTATGGCAATTAAGAGGTGTTGATATCAGCACTATCTCAGTCTGAAGTCTTTCTCAAGTGTGATACGCCATCACCCACTCCCCTCTCTGGAAACCTTCATTAGTACTCCCTAGCTCTCAGGTTTAGCACAGTGTAGCACTCCCATGGAAGTCTAGGGACCAGGCTTTTTCACCCAGCTCTGCATATTATTTGCTGGATCTCACAGGTGCAAAATGAGAAGCATGTTGCCTGTGCAAGTTGCTCTGAAATCTGTGGCAGACACCTAGCATATTAAAGCTAGGTATTATAAATGGCATTTGCATTACACACAAATATTAGAACCAGTTCTTTCAGAAATCACAAGATGCTTAGTGAGTTCCAGCTCCCTTTCCTTCTGCCGCATCCTTTTCTTTGTCTTCTGTCATTGTTTTGCCTGGGAAGAGATGCAGGCCCAGTATTTGAGCTTAGAACTAGAAGTCAGAATATTGGGTTTTGGCTTGGTGCTGACACTAATTTACTGCATGCTGTTGATCAAATCATTTGATTTCATGGACTTTGGCTTCCTAGGAGGCAATGAGGAGCTGTGAATAGATATATTGATGTAAATTTCTTTATCAATATTATAATAATTTTTGGTAGGGTGGTTTTGTTGTTGTTGGCAGGGAGGGGGTTGTGGGGTTTTGGGTTTTTTTGTTTTGTTGTTTTTTTTTTTTAAATTCTTCTGGTCAGCAATGCACCAAAACTGATGATACTATTTTAATGTTTTGCAAAAATACAAAATGTCCTGGTTATTGAGGGACTGGGATGCTTTCACTTATGCTTTAATTTCACACCTAATTTATCATCCCTGCAGATACAGCTTGAAAACATACAGCTGAAAACACTCAGTGGAGAAAGTGGTTTTTTTCCCCTCATTTGATATTCCAAAGGTTCAAAAATAAAAATGAAATAATATCATCTGAGAAGGAGCACAGAGTCTGTCTGTCTTTTATAAGTGATTAGAAACATTGCCCCCCTTATGAACTCAGAACTGGCAGTGCTTGTTCTGGGATTCTTGCCTTCAGAATAAAGAATGTCTTTGTCATAAGCCTGAGCAAGAAAAGAAGGGAAGGAAAAAGTTTCAGGAGAAAATTAAGAAAATGCACACTTTTTCAGATATTTGAGAACTTAGAAGATACCAGAAAAAAAAGAGTTCGAACAAAGAATGAAGTTATTGAAAATGTTTCCTTTATTCATTACACCTACAGAACAAATTAATTAGAAAACTGTGTTTCATCTGCTTTCAATGTAGGAATGAAGGGAGCATCATATCTTTAGCAAATTGTTGGTTTGGGTCATCTGGTAGGGAACTGCCTGAACCATCCCCAGTGCTCCTGCTACACAAGAGATGATGCACTGAGCACTTTTGGAGGATCCAGCCCTTGCTACACAGTATTAGGTAAGAATTTTCACGTTTTCTCCTGCCAGCAAAATGACGATAATGAATGCAACTGGACAAAAATGTAACAAAAATATGAATAGGGAGCTTTTAAAGGGAACAATTTTTAATCCACATGAATGTTTCCATTTTGTATATCATGTTTAGTTTAAAATTATAGGAAGAGGTCACTGCAGCCTCTTTTCCTTTTTTTCTTGGCCCTTCCCTGTATGGAGTTTTTTCACTGAAAAGTGGAGGGCATCATGAAAGGAAGGGCCAACCTACCCACACATACACACCTTACAGTCCAAACAAAGGAGAGTAAGGTTTGCGGAAGCTTGACAAGACTTCTTAGTTTTTCACAGCAACATTTTGAATGGTCATTTTTTTCATGAATCTCTTGAGTTTTAAAAAAAAAAAACCACACAAAACAAAAAAACCATTAATTTCTAGCAAAGTTGTTTAACTATAAAATTTAAATACAATACTAGTAAAAAAATTAATATTACTTGCTATCTCCCAATACGTCTCAATTACTAATATTTACAATTCTTCAGTTATTTGTACATGTTAATTCGTACTATGAATCCGTGAGAAGTAATACAGCTGATACAACTGCACTCTGAAAACCCCTCATATTTTAATTGGAAAAGTCTTGATATTCACTGTGGAACAATCTAACCTTGAAAAACAATCTTTTACCAGTTTGCCCTTAATGCATAAAACACTGCTCATTTTCTGCAATTCTGTCACCAAGGGGCACATTAATTTAGTTGCACAATAATTTAATACATTGATACATTGATTGAAGCAGAGAGAATTTTGTTTAGTGGTTCCAAGAAATCACGCATTTGTTACAGAATCTTTGAAAAGATAGTTCTTGCTGCAGTTTAAGTAGGGGGAATTGCAGATCATTAGGGAAAGTTGCCCTTCAAAGCCGATCGATCCTGCCATACTGAGCACAGTGGGCATTGCATCAGAAGAGAGGGAAGACTGGCAGGGGGCAATTAATGGGGCAGATATTGGAGTGCCTTTTCTGATTACCCCATACTGTACAGTGGATTTGGCCTTGCTGAGACAGGCTGGTAGAAACAAGAACCCTGATGAGATATGGCTCTGCTAATGTCAAGAAGTGCAACTTCCTAGCAGCAGGAACAACTTTATTGAAACCATCTGTTGTTTTGGAAGACACATGTGCACACACACACATGTACTTCCTCCTCCCAGAGTGTTTAACCTTTCTTTTAATGCTGACTGAAATCACACAGCTAATCCCTCCTTAATCTCAGAATGACAGGCTCTACTGTTTACAGCAAGTCCCAGCACCTACTGAAAATCTGGGTGACTGGCATTGTTTAGGTGATGTGACAGTGATGTATTCTGGAGCACTTTAGAACAAAATACCCATTCATCCACCATCAACATAAAGTTTCACAAGAGCAGTCTGCAATTACTAGGATCCTCACAGAGAAGGCTTGGGTACCTGCACAGAGATGAGAAAATCTGCTGGATCTACTCCACACAGAACAGAAAGAGGTCACAGTGAAACCTCATTTTTCAGCAGGTATAACACAACAGCGATCTCTAAGGAAACAGCCCTGTTTGGGTTACAGGAGACTCGGAGTATGAGCCCTGTTCCAATTTGTCAAGTCTCTAATTGTATTTTTTATGATGATCCCTCCTTAACACGCCAGGACCCTTAAGCTTCTCACAGCTGTGTTAGAGGTGTGCATCAGAGCCCTGGTTGCCAACAGAAAAGGTGGCACTACCAGAGCATTCACTGAGACTGAATTAACTCTAGCGTCTTTGCAGGTAAAGTATTTCTGTCGGTATTTCATGCGTATCTGTGCATGTTCAATTTCTTATTCCTAAAAGCCGTGTTTAAAAGCACCACTTAAAAAATAACTGGCTTCCCAGCTATTTGGAACAAACACTGCACATCAGACTTGGAGTCTCTGAAATCCCTCTCACCAGCAAATATGACCCATATCTCGCCCACTCTGTAAAACAAGCCACACACAAGGGGGAGATATGCCCCATCCAGAGTAGGAAGAGGTGTGTTTCTGACCTTGTCCCCAGAACCCAATTTCAGCAAGTAGTTTGATCTCATCTCCAAACCCTCTGGCTACCTCCTCTCTACTTCCAAAGGGCCCAGATCAAACAGACCCTTGCAATGGTGGAAGAGGTAACAGAGAAGGAAAATGACTTCTTGCTTCCCCTTCTCTCCTCCATCCACTTTTGCTTCTACCTACGTGTGTGTTATTAAAACTCTGCAGCTTGCATGGAAAAAACCCATACAGACTTCCAAAGAAATAGGTCACTGATGGCCTGGCCAGCTTCAACAATTAAGAGCTGGGACTTTAATGCACTAATGTAGATGTAAACTGATCCAACCTCTAGTCAGAATGTGATTCAGCCACAGGAAACGTGCAGGTACTTCCCAAAGAGCACAGATGGCTAGAGAAAGGGGAAAGCAAAAAAATAAAGCACCTCCTCTGCCTGGAACAAGCTGACGAGGTTAAGAGCAAACTAGTTTTCCTTCTTAATTGGGGGAGCTGGCATAGCTGCAACCACATTTGTTTCTTTTTAGGGGGAGTACAGTAAACTTGAATCACTCAGCACCATCCTATATCGCTGGGCCATTCTGAAGTCATCACTCAGAGCTGCTGTGTTATTCAGTTCTTTCTCTCTTCAGTAACTTTTTTGTGTTTTAAAGAACTTGAATATGGAAAAGATAATCCCTGGAGCTGCAACAGGAAGGAAAGTCTCTCTCCCCTTCATACTTTCAGCCTGAAGAACACTGGAAGCTTAATATACTGGAGTTATTTTCATAACTCAGAAGGCCTGTTGCTTGAAAAAAAAAGTCTCAGACATCTAACTTTTAATGGCTATTTTTGAGTCAATACTATTTGACAAGAAGGTGGGGCAGTGTGGTGTTACAGGCCTATTCACTGAACGCAGACAGGTAACAACCATAAACAATCTTAACATCCTTGAAAGGGTAATGGGTGGTGTGAATATTTTTACAAGTGCCCCTGTATTTGCTTTTTTGTATAGAGAAAAGCCCAATGTGTCAGCTTTCATAAGGAGATAATTTTAATACATGGTATTACTTTTTTTAATTAATGGGCTGTGATACAGCTGTCTCATTACCTGCCCGTATTTACTTGACCTGCCCAAATTCAATTGCATCATTTATATTCTATGATTCATTTTGGAATATTTGACTGTTTATGAAAACTTCAGTTTACATATTTCTGGCATACTGGCAATTTTTATTTTCTGTTTGTGGCTTTAGATCCTTTTCTCACTGTGGTCAATAGCTTTATTATTGAATGGAGGGACACAGAGCTGAGGTCCACAGAGAATGCCTAGTCTGTTATTGACTGTAAAAGTGTATTTAATAGTTATGTATTAAAAAGAATGAAAGGTTATTGCCTCTAAAATCTCTGGGCAACAGAATAAATCAGATAACTGGAAGTCAGACAACGGGTGGATTCCTAGAAATTATTTGCAAATACTCTGTTAGAATTTACAAAGAGGAAGACGACTCGCTCTGGAATCTAAAGCAGCAAGATGGACAACAGGGTTTTCCCCCACCCTCCCACAAATAAGATCATACAGGTTTGGCTCACTAATTCTTTTGCCAAGACTATGTCTAACTGCAGTCACTCAGCTTTAATCTGGCCCAAGGAGATACTAGCAACAGTAAAGCTGCAATGATGCCAGCCGTAATGCAGACCAGCCACCCAATTTAGGCTCAAAAGCCCCAATGATTAAGCTGCTCTTGGGTCCCTGGGCTAGTCAAAATGTAGCTAGCTGGACTGTCCCCGCACATCCTGCCATTGCACCTCTGAAGCAGATGAACACTTCCAAACTGAATTCTTTTTAGTGTCTTCATTTCTCCTCTAAAGTCTGTCTTGATGATATATGGGAAATAATGCCAGTTTAAAAGGCCATTTTGAGAACTGCCTTTTTGAAAATCCTGACACATGGTAGAGCTTTAAAGCCTGGAACTGTGTTCCTTATACAAGAGGCCTTGAACTCTCTCTGGGCAGACCACTTTCATTTCCTCTTGGATGGAACACTTTCATATCCTCTAAGCTCATGTATTTCATGGTAATAAGCTGTGGGATTTAGCTGTGCTGAGACAACATGCCTGCTCTTTAACCTAGTAGAATAAAGAAGAGCTTTCCAAGCAAAGATAGTTAAGATAAAATTGTTTATATGATACTTGGAGCTAGCAGCGCATTCACTTTTTTTTGCTGTAGGGTGGGAAGGGGAAGGGTTCCCAAGATTTAAAATCTGACCATTTAAGAATTGCATTGAATATCACTATCTTGACTACTGAACTTTCTTAGGCTTGTTTGATAAATAGATGATAAACTGACATATAAATAAGAGTAGAGGTTCTATATATAGATACCTGTATTATCCTGCCATGACATCCATTCATATTTAAACCTAATTCTTTTGGTCTGTTACACAAATTTAAGAACAACTACCAAAGGCCACCCCAGAGTTGAAAACCAGGATTCTTATCAGGCTCAGGATGGGACCATGCTGTGCTGAAATGCAGAAACTGCCAGCTGTTGTGCCCCCCAGCCCCTTGTTCTGCATTTAGCACTCATTTGAGCTTCACACAGCCACTTCTGTTTCAACCATGAGTTTTTGCACTTGGCCCTCCTTAGGAGAAAAGCAAGAAACAAGAGGTCAACAGTCTGGAATTAGCTACCTCTTGAAGAGATTGCGACCAGTTTCAGTTACTGGGGCAGCACATGGTAAAAAAAACTTGCAAAATCCATCAAGTAAAGAAGGGAGCTGCAAGGTCTACCAAGAGAATGCACAGCCAGTGAGCAAGACAATAATCTGGCATATTGGGGAGTGAGAAGCTCTACTTTTGAGGCCACATCTCAAAAGACTATACATACAGTTGTTGGGGTTTTTAAGTAGCACTTTCATGCTAGGTCAGATGCTCAGCTGAAGAAGTCTAACCCCCTTAATTGGGATTCTGGTGCCTTTTGTTTTGTTTTATGGGTAATTGGTATTACATTAAGTGCTTCTTTGCATAGCACATGCCCACCAGCACACAGAAACTCCATACAGTAGCTTTTCGCTGCCTCATCCCAGGATAGGTCATTCAGCACATGTACAGCAAAAAGACCTAAGGGCCCAATTTCACTCTTTTTCCCACCCTTTACATGCACTCACCATAAACCAAATGGCTTTGCCCCAAGTCACATGCCAGGCAAGTGTAGGACATACAGTTTCCATAGAAAATCTGAGACAGCCACACTGGATATCAGGAAAGCACTCACCTTGCAGGATCCACCATAAGAGGATACATCTGCACTTTTTTTAAGTCTGAATGTGCCTTCAAAACTAAGCTTGCTGATCCACCAGAAAGCAAGCCTACAAATGTGAGTGCAGGTCTGGCTGGGCCAGCTAAGGCCCTGCATGCCCATCAGCTCCTTGTGGAATCTTCAGGCTACCTGTAGCAACTTCTCAGCAGGCTCACCAGTACCTCCCAAGACCTGGCTTGGGAAGTGCTCCTCCACCTGCTGGGAAATGGCCCATCACTCCTCCTGCCCCAAACGAACTGGAAGGCAAAGCTTGTCAGCAACACAAGGAGCATGGGAATTGAAGGGCAGGGAAAATGAGTTAGGACATTCATTCCTTTTTCAGATTCGTCATGCTTGCTTGTCACAGGCATGAAGAACACTCAGAGCTCCGTTCTTTTACTAATCATAGCAATAGTATAAATGCTAAAGGGGAAAGTAATTTTAATGCCACTTTCTTCTTGCAGAGACTGTTCTCATTTCTAGCATGTGCTGTGCAGGCAAGATCTCAGGGTAGTCACTCTTATTCACTATTCTTTTTACATTTCAAATGAGGGGAAATTAAAATTTTCCTCTATTTGCCAAAGAAAATAGCAAGTGTGCTTTGGGGACCTGGCAAGACAATTAAGTACCATTTTTAGCAGCTAGCATATCTGCTCATTTCAGCTAAAAGATTCAAATCTTTATAAATAAGGATTTTATAAATTCAGATCCAATAAAGATCCATCTCTTTATCCTAAAAAAATTACACCCAGTTCTATCATAGTCAATATAAATGTCCCTTTGAGGCAAAGGGAATGCTGGGAAAAAAAATCACTAAGAGCCAGTCACTTCTCCACAGAGCAGAGGAGATGAAACTTGGGGGCAGAACTTAATTCTTTCAGTGACAGAAAGATCAACAGTTGGGAAAGCAAAATCTTGTATTTGTTGAGGTTGGCTCCTGTCTCCTAATGGTAATAGTTTTCTATAGCTTCCTGAATTTATATGCAAACTATTGATCCTATTACAGCTTTCCTGTCAGGAGTAATGAACCAAAACATAAACACATTAAATATAATATACATAATTTAGACATATACATAATACACTATGTATTGTACATACTTTGCCTCAAATATATAGGCCTGGCATTCAGCTAAACAGAGGTAGACCTGGAATTAGATACAACACACATGCTTAAGTGTAGGACACCTGTTTCTTTTAATATATTTAAAAACCTTACCTTTCAGACAGAGGCTGAAAGCTTAGCTCCCTGTCTTATTGTTCTCTTCTATCTAAAGCTGAAATGTGGGATTAGTTCCACTCTCTGAATTCAATGCATAGCTAAGCTTACCTGATGTGACTTGAGGACAGCTACTCAGCAGGGAGGTTTGAAACCTAATAGTGGAACAGGAACAGAGAAACTCCCCAGCGACTACAGTGCACCAGCGTGTGAAAGCTGGAGCTGTCATTTCAACCGCATGTCAGTGTGGGAGCTGTGGACTGGCTCTTGGCAACTGCGCACAATAGAATGAGCTGCAGTTCCAGGAGAAGAGGCTTGAACAGTATCAATAAGGGAAAGAAGAGAAACTCAGTACCAGCATTTTGGAAAATAAGCTTGATTGGAAAGTTTGCATTGCAGAGTTTGGGATTTAACACAGCAGTCTCAAAATCCATTTGTTTTTCCAAGAGCATCCTGGTTTTGTTTCCTAAATGTTATGGCACAGAGAGGAAAAGAAAAAAGTAGCAATGGCAAAAAGGAGGTAAGCCAACTCTTAAGTGCCAGAGGGAGCTGTGCATGTCACACCACAGTGCTCCACACAAACAGCTTGTACTGACTTCTCTCACCCCATCCCCTGCCAGACCTCACCTGGTGTGTCAGAGGAAGATTCAGAGTGGAAAAAAAGAGCATGGAAAATTAAGGGAAAACACAGAACAGTGGAGAGCAGAGATACCTTGCAGAGACAGGGAATTTGATTCCTACAACAGTAACTCACTCCAACCTCTCCTTCACTAAATACATCCACAGAGCTCTCTGCACACATCAACATTTCTCTGTTAAAATCTGTCATCACAACCACCCAAACATACTCCCTTTCAGTAATACGCTCTTGCCAACAGGAGTTGGCTGCTGTTGCATGCCAGTGATTTTAGTTTGCTCAGACACAAAAGGCTGGAGTGGATCTACAGACAGTCAAAGGAGCTGTGTCACTGATGTAGTGACCTCTTGGTCCGAAGGAGCTCCCAGCCAAGGTGCCAGGCTGGTTTCAGTGGGCTGCCTCCTGTTGTCATCCCATCAGCTAGTGGTATTGCAAACCCCTTCTCTTACCTCTATTGTCCTCTTTCCCTGAGGTATACACAATGGATGCTTAATGGGATTGCTAATTCAACTTTTCACTTTTAATTTAAACAAAAAAAACCCCCAAACACTACTTTGCATGACCCCAAGATGGAAGCAGAGAAAATACACACCCAGCCCTACATGTGCCAAGGTTGGCATTCCCTTCTTATTTTGCTCTGAGCCGAGCCTTTGGCTTTTACCTCCATCCTGTTGATTTTGAGGCTAAGTATTTCTGCACTGCAGCTGTGCAACTTAGCATCACTTCAGAACCTTAACAGAGCTTTGCTGGTTTACACCAGTGGCGCATCCTTACTTGAAGACAAAGCTCAGGAGAACTCCAGCATGTAATGAATGCAGTCCAATTTCCAACCAACAACATTCATTTCAAGGCCAGGATCTTTCGAACTCCCTGTGCTGCCACACATTACCTGCCAAACCGTCCCACACTTGTGGACTGGAACAATACCAGAAGAGTTGATTAGAGTTAGTCAGTAAATAACATGGGATGAAAACAAATTAGGTAGTAAAAAGGCCCTTGAGAAATTAGGAAAAAAAAGCTCTCTAGCCTTTCAACTTATTCATGATTTACTAGAAAGTTGTATAATGTAGCAGGCCTAAGAGCTAGCTAAAATGCTTCTAAGGCTAAAATATCCCAATTTGAATAGCTAAGTTGCATACTGAAAGCCTGGGGAAGTGTTTAAAGTAAGCTAAAAAGAAAACCAACACTCTCCCTTCCCCACACCTCAAACCTTTGATTAAAAAAAGCAACAAAAATGCTAATCTTCTGTGGTTAAGCAGAAAGGCTTAAAAAGTGGCTGACAAACAACATGAATTATTCAGGGACAAGGTTACTGCTATTCTACACACATCGCTCCAGAATGTGAATGCAAAGCCACACAAGCACAATAATTTCTGTGAGTGTAACAGCAATAAACTAGTTTCAAATAACCTCCATTAATTGCATCAACATAATATAACCTTTCTGGATCTTAAAGGATCCATAACAGACTCTCTAAAAATGGAAGGCCTGATCCCAATCAAAATTGAACATGTTTTATATATATTATGCAACTCCAGTGGGACGAGTGTTACTTTATGTTGAATACATATGGTCAGAAGCAGCCCCAGTCTTCAATCTGATATTGGGCAAGCATCCAGGAGGGTTGAAGATCAATAATCAGATGAACCATTTAGAGATTCCGTGTTCATAATCATCACCACCTTCCCTGAATCCAAAAGAAGCCTTGTGTCCTTGCAGGCTGAAATCATATATATATGTGCATAAACACATTTCTTTAGCAAGAAAAGGGAAGGAGGAACAAGCAGGCCTGTTTTAGAGCTGAGTGACCAGAGCAATTGCCCAGATCTCAGACCACAGAAGGAAACCTGTGTGTTAAACTCACTACGTGTGTTTGGGAGGATAGAAGGCACTAGCAACCTCCACAAACCTACCCTTGACCAGCTTCCAACCTAGGTAGTTTGGGGTCTTGCTGAGAAGCATTAGGATGCCTTTGGCTCCCCCATATCTTACTTTGCCACTCACCTGCAGGTCCCCTGCTGCTTTCTGTAAACCCTTTGGCTTGCTGGGCAGTTTGCTGCCCTGCAGAGCTCATTGAGGAAACAAGCTGTGACCTGATTGGGAGAATCAGGATAAGGGACTTAATAAGCTTTTCTAAGGTGGCTGCACATGACCCAGCATCTCTGAAGCACAAGGCAGAGAGCAGGACAGCAAGCCCCCGAAAGCATCTCTGACCAAACACCTACAGAACCAGGGGCCACACAGAGCCATTATCAGCCTGGCTCTGTGCTGCTAAAAGTCAGCACCCTCAGAAACAACCACAGAGATTTTTAGTACAAGTTAGTAGCTCTGCAGGGGGCCTGGCTTTTACCCCAACACACATAAGACGGTCCTAGGACTCACCTTAACTTTGTGATCCCCAAAACACTGCAGTACTTGCAGTCCTGTTAAGGATCCCCTAGGCCCAGAAAGCCCTTTTATTGCCCCTGCTGTCTACACAACTGTGATTATAACCTCAAGGGAGACAACCTGGTGCTGGTCTGACAAGGAGAATCACCTGATGCTGCAACACATCAGGTTGATGAAGAAGCCAATGTGGTAGCAAACAGCAATGCTGTTAACTGCACAGCTGTATGCAATGATTTGTTTTCTGTCAGTGGGTTTGGGGAGAGAATGGAAGGTAGAAAAAGCAGTCACAGGGCTCAGTTACAAAAACCAAAGGTAAAGCTTCCAATTAAACACATAGCAGTCAAGTTAAAATTATAGGTGACAATTACTGTAACTTGATTAGGCACAATAGCAAATTCACTTCCCTAAATCACTTTCACAACTCTCCTAGGAGGTCTGAAAGATGTAGTATATGAGGTTCATTTAATTTCTAATGTAGTAATTATCACTACTGAATAAAAAAAAAATAGCGGTGACAGACCCAGGAAATAAATTTAGCACTTGAGGTTTTAATAAAATTTTTATGTGCAACCCCGTTGGTTAGAAATTGTTTAATCAATCTTATCTGGTTCACAGACTTTCTGCTGAGCTTTTGCTTCATGTTATTACAAGGCAATATGCTGCAGCACCTCAGCATCCCAAGTTGCAAAGCCTAAACGCTATTGCTATCCAAATCTAGTGCAAGCTCCTCTTTCAGCTGTGAACACCCACAATTTTGTTCACGTGCTGCCAGTTGTTTTCAGGTTATGCTGCCAGTCGTAAGGGCTGATAACTCAAGAGCAGGGTCCAGCCCACTCTGCCATAATGGGTTATCTGCTCTAGATGGTAGCTTATTTTTATGGCAAAGTTATCTAGGGAGCTTAATCAGGTTTTCAAGATATTAGTGTGTAGGAGACACTGGCAGTCCTTTCTGAAGGGGCTTCATGTTCCAGGCTTTAGTATAACACTTCCAGAGGTATCCATCCCAGCCTCTCCTGGCCCCTCCAGGCTCATCCCAGCTGCAACTGGCACACCTGGAGGCCAGTTCAGTGGTTTGCACAGGGGTAGCAGAGGCAGATGAAGAAATTAAGTCCAGGATCCACAACTACTGGCATTTCTGAGATTTTCCTGACTTCAGAGGTTTTGCTTAAAATTTGAATTTTCCCAAGCTCCTGGGCACAGGTGGAGAGAAAGCTGAACCGAGACCTCCTGTCTTGTTACTTGCAGGGTCACTACCCTGCATAAATTAAGCTGAAATGGTTTGTTTATGTTTGCAAACCAGGTCAGAGTGAGTAGCAGAGAGGTTAAAATGCAGTTATTAGTATCTAAGAGAAAAAAGACAGCGTATTAGCAGGATTCCTGGACTGTTTCTTTCTTATTTAACCTAAAAATCCCTCTCCACTGTTGAACGAAATTACTCTCACTGGCAGGCTGCATAAAACGCTCACCGTTTTAAAGTGTGCCAGTGTGAATTACTTACTGCCATTTTAACTGGGCTTCGGAACCATTCAGAAATCCAAAGAATGAGCATAGCCAGGCAGCTTGTCCAGCACAGACAGGACTGCCGGCAGCACTCACTTGGCTTTCTCCATTTTTGTCCATCAGAAACAGGTCCTCCCCCTGCCAACAGGATTTAGCTCTGCTCTTTCGATTTGCTGGCACTCTCTGCCCAAATACACAGAACAATCAATCATCCAAGTTGGTGGTTTTTTTTTTTTTTCCTTTTTCTGTTTGCAGTTGGTACACTAATAATTCCTGGAATGACCCAGTGGCTAACAGATAAATTGATAGCCCCCAAATCAGTAAAAAATAATCAATAAATATTTGGGCGTCATCATAAACAAAACTCATTCAGGAGATAAAAGCACTACAACATGGTAATTTGAAGTGAGAGAATAAACCGCTGCCCAGAGAATTAGTGTCACTTTCTTAAATTGATTTATTTCAAGAAAAAAATGTGGAGTAAGCAGTATTTTGCCCTGCTGCATGTTGATATGGTTCATAACATGACCTGAAAGTCTTCTGGGATGCAGCCAGCCGAATCAAGCCATCTTTGTCAGACCTGTGAGGATCTCTCCTCCACTTAGCTGCTTTGTAGCTGGCTCCTCCCGTAGGATGCACACCCTGCACCCCATCTCCCACCTTGCCTGCAGTGGCTAAGGCGATTTCTGCCCGGGGAGCCATATTCCCACCTGTGAGGGAGGTTTTCTAGGTGAATGCATCTCCAAAAACCCACTTGATACAGCCTGTGGCCTCCTGGTCCAGCTTTTGATCTCTGCCGTGGTTTTAATGCTAACCTCACTGAGGACTTTGCAGGCAGGAGGGGCAGTGGCAGGACTCACGCCGTGGCACAGGAGGCTCTGCGATGTTGCAACCAGCACCTTCCAACGTCTTACAAAGGCTCTCGAGACTGAGGGTCAAAGATGCGGGATGCCACAAGTCCCAAGTGATCAACTGGGAGTCCCTCAGAAAACAGATGATCAAAGTTAGCAATCACTTTAACCAGGGACCCAAAAATTCCCGTGACCTTCAGAAATCCTAATCTTTGCTTTCACCTGTCAATGCAGCACCAAAGCCATCAAAGCCACGACAAAATGATTAATTAAAGCACAACTAAGATATGAATTTTCTTTCTTGACTTTTTAAGTTGGAGTCTGTCTGTCATTTTGACGCACTAAACAACTACAGCGTATAGGTACTCGGCACAATTATATTTTGACAGCCCATATGGGCGGGATGCTGAGCGAGCCCCAGCACAGGAGAGCACAGAGGGAAGCTGTCCTCGAAATATCCGTGATGCAGAGAAACCCTCTCCTGCATCTTCTCTCAGAGCTGGAAACACTGCTGGGATCCGAAGGCCACTGCTGCCATCTGGTGTCACTGTCACCCGGTGGAGGAGAGGTGGGACGTTGCAGGCTGGAGAAGTTGTGTTCACTCAAGTTGGATAAATGAGAGGTGACTTGGGCCCAGACATTGAGGAAGGACAAAGTCTTCCCTGGCAAAGGACAGCTCTGCACTGACATCTGAACTGCCTCGTGTCCAGCTCCATCTAAAAGGAACCAGCTCGTGTGCTTGAAGGTAACAGAAAGAGACATAAGAAAGGAGAAGAGAAAAAGCTTAAAAGGCTTTTTGCTGAGAGGAGCTGGTATCTAGCGGTGTGAGTTACAGATCAGCAGCTGTGGTCGTCCTACTCCAGCAGAGCCACAGGGGAATGCTCATGGACGGGAAAGGCTTGCAGAGCTACAGAGCGGAGGGGGAAGTTCAGGTCTCTGGGGCTCAAACTGGAGCCGTGGGAGGAGGAGGAGGCAGCGGCTCAGCGGCAATTAGGTCTTCCAGGCCTTGGTCTTAAGTAGTTTTATGTATGAAGACAATATTCCCTTAGGGCTAAAATGCATTCTCACTGGGGAAGGAAGACCACTTAGAAGAGAGGATGGTGCTTCCACAGCCATTTGTTGTTGTTTAGCGTTTTCCTGATCTATCTTTTGTATGTTTGCCAACGCCCAGATGCCCTACAAGCCCTGACCCTGTAACTACAGCATCTCCTTCACTAAAAGACAGCATTCGTACGAACATCCCTTGCAGTTTTACAGCCCTAGGGGCCAGCCCTGCTCCCTCTTTTATCCCACCACACTGACCACTGTGGCAGAACGTGCTCTCTATGACGACAAGTTCAAGTTTCAACCTACTTTCCTCCCTTTCCCAGTACAATGCTGACTCCAGGCTGCCTGAGCAGCATTTTTCATATGGGGCTGCAGAAACCTGGATTTGAGAGAGCATTTGGGGCTGAGCAGGGTGCTTGGCTCCCAGGGACAGTGGACACAGAGGGCCACCCCAGCTGTGGGAGCCCGGACACAGCACTGGGTGCCACCATGCTGCCCCGGCTCCCTGCAAGCACGCACACAACTGTCCGCAGCACCGGATCATTTTGGAGTCAGACAGGGGAATTAATTAGTGGGTGAAGAGTCAGGCCCCAGGGACCAGGGATCCCCCTCCGTGACCGTGGGGCCAGCTGGCTGATGGGTTCATTAAGCCTTGGGTGCTCCTGAGAGCTAAACCCTGGCAAGACCCAGGCTGGCAGAGGCGATGTGTTTCTGGTACATGAAGGAGTGATTTATTTCAAAGAGACCGGTGACAAAGGAGATGTTTGTGCCTCTTGTCACCACAAAGGACAATCTCTCCTGGCGTGGGCTAGTTGTTGAACAGACACCGTTCCTGGATGCTGCAAGAGCTGGGTGATATCCTGAGAGAGGGGCCCATGGCCTCCTGTTCCCTAAGGAGACAATCATACTCAGTAGGGAATCAAGCCAGCAAGCCCCGGTATCAATTTTTTAAGTGATGGCAATAGAAGGTCTCACTGATCATGGTCCCTTTTGCTATCTGCAGGTTAGAAAGCCACAGCTTCTTGCTGAGCTGCATAGCACTAAAAGCAGCTGAATCAATTCACCAGCAATTACAGATCCAGGGCACAGATTTGCAGCAGGGGAGATGCTTCAGGATCTCTCCTAAGGGCTATTGATAAAGCTAAGTTTAAGGCTATTTCCTACATGTTATTCTCCTGAATGCCCACTTTTCCTGCCCACTCCCAGGCCTTGCGGTCTGCTCAGCAGTGATGCACACCTACTTTACAGCCTTTGCATGGCCCAGCAGTTGGTCTGGGCAGCTTCACAGATGAAAGCCCTCCAGCAGTTGTTGGGGCTGTTGTCCATCTCAGCCCCTGCAGCAGAGATGTCCTTTAAAGCCACTTTTCCCAGAGGCAGAGTGTTATCTGATTATGCCACCCTACTCATTAGATATAGTTACGACTCCAGTTCTTTTTTTAAGTAGCAATCATGGTGCATGTTAGCAAAAGCTCCAAAGGGGCTGGATTTCAGAATTCATCAACAAGCAAGGACCCCCAGAGTGGCTCTAGGTTTGGACAGCTGTACAGTAATCATAGTCTGGGTTTTGGTCCTCAAATCTCAGTTGTCCCCAGGGTTTTGTCAGCCCCATAGCCACACAGACACATCTGTGCACTTGCATAGCCATAAATGAAGGGATACAGTAGCAGTGGTTTAATCCTACAAGGACTTAAGCATGGAGTTGACTTTACACACTGTGAAGAGCTCAAAAAAAATTGCAGGAGGATGATAAATGGGGATTAGGATGTTGGCCAGGGATGTGGGAAGAGCTGTGTTCAATTCCCTGCTTTGGCAAAAAGCTCCTTTGCTGTTTTGAGCAAATCGCGTAAGTCCAGCACCTCAAAGCCTCATGGGAGTAACTTTTTACATCCCTGGAGACTTAACCCAAGGGCCACAGCTGTAAAATGAAATTCCCCTGCCTCCCAAAGGTGCCCTGATGTTAAATCTCATCATGGGACTCAGGTGCAAAGCTAATGAAGCAAGAGGGACCTTAAGTCAAGAGCCAGTTGGGCTTGGGGGGGATTGGAAAGGCAAACAGCCTGGGCAACCTGGTGTAGACTAGTTAAACCATGAAACTGCTTCTAAAAAAAGAAGAAAATAACTCCTGGGAGAGTCAGTGTGGATAGAAATGGGGCTTTGCATTCATTCCCTAGCTACTTTCTGCATCATCACAAATCTCCGCGTGGCCAGTTCCCTGCAGCATCCCCCATTTAGTGGCCCGAGACTCCCATGCCGGGGCAGGACGGGACCAGTAGCTCTCACCCCTCTGCTGAGACCACTGTGCTCGCCGAGGTCCGAATGGGCTCTGGTGCCACAGCCACAGGGGTTCCCATGCTCTCTTGGATCCAGTAGAGACAAGGAACCCCAAGAAGTAAATATAAAATTTTCCAAACCCTTCCATTTGCTGCAATTCTTGTTCTTCAGGCACTGCCCCATAAAAAAAAGATCCACAAGTTAAGCATGAAATAAAGCCAGCAGTAAGGGAATAATAATTATTTGATCAGTTCCCAGGGTATCAAACAGCAGTAAATTGAGCTTCAGTTTAAAAAGCAGACAATTTTCAGTGTCATACCGTTACATTTTCAAAGCTAATTTAACTATTCCATTAAAAAATGAAAACATATTCAAATTAAGACACCCATAAGATATGAAAGGGGGGAAAAAAGCCTCGCTGGAGAGAGGACATGAAATGCATCAGTAATTTCCCATCAGGCTATGGTTCCCTTAACTGACCATGACAGTCAAAGATGAAATAGAAATTTCTATATCAAACAGGAACACAAAGGAGAGCTGACCTTTGATCAAATGTCTGTTTGTAGTTTTGACAAGGAAATCTGCATTAAAAGAATTTATGCTGGACACTTACAGGAGAAGTTAACTCCTAGCATGTAAAGGAAGAGAGAGGTCAAACCATCCTTAAACAGCCTGTCAGATGAAAGCCACACTCTCCTCACTGCAGAGCTATGTGAAATTTCAAGCCGTTCAGGCTCTCTTTCTAAAATCCCAATGCTGCAGGTTTTGTGATGCAATTTTTCAAAGTGGTATTTATGCCGGGGTGGGAAAAAAACCTGTTTCAGGTAAACAAAGGCTTTCTTACATGAAGAAAACCCGCTTTTAGCATAGCAGCAGAAGGCATATAAAAAAAATCAAAAAGCACCAAGTAATTATAATATTTAAGCTATAGGCTTAGCTGATCCTCCTTGTTTTCCAGCAGGAAAAATAAAAAAAAAAGGAAAGCAGGCTGAGAAGGGAGGTCTGGGTCTGTTTGGCCCCAGAGCACTGGTTTGCCAGGGAGCTGCAGAGGAGCCCGAGAGGCACCACTTCATCATCAGCCTCTTCCTGAAAGCCAATGTGAGCTCGCAGCGGTGGTACTCTGCCTGTAATGTGGCAGGTGTTGAAGCGTTTAGCCGAGAAATACCAGTTGAATGAGGTATTTTGAGGTGGTTACATAAATAAGAGGAATTTGTGGAAATCCATAAGAACAGGGAGATTTTGGGTTTATCTTGTCAGGAAAATTACTGCTGCTTATTTGAACTCTTACTACAACTGCACAATAACAGTCATTTTCATACAGGTTTCTACAAAAGGCTCCACACCGTGCAGCTAAGAGATTTACCAGATTCCTTCCGCAAGCGATGCCCTCCCTAATGCATGCGATAACCTCTTGCATTGTCTCCTTTCTTCCTTATACTTATTTCTTTAATATTTCCAAGGTTGCCCAGTTTCCTCACAGGCCTGGTTTTGCAGCTCTCAGTTTCAATCCTAATTTTTCCCCAGTAAGGACTGTGGGATTGAGATGGATTTTTGGATGCTTCCAGGTCTTCCTTGTCTGGGGTCCTTTGCTGTGGTTTATTACTGCAGTAATAACCATTTGCATGTCGTGGTCTACTTGCAATCACAGACACATTTAGTTTGCAAATTAAAGATATCACTGAAGATCTCCTGCATTTCCCCAAAGGGCTGCCTTGCCTCTTTTTTTTTTTTTTTTGCCTTTTAACTGGAAGTTAAGCCCCATTGCTGCTTCCCTGGGCAGCTGTTCGGGGGCACCTCGTTCCCAATCAGCTGCGAGATGCCTGGTGCAGTCCAGCCGAGCATCCTGGGTCTGGCCAGGAGAGGTCAGTGAACACACACACAGAGCCCACAGTCTCCAAATCTGGCAATAAAACTATTGTATTTCATGAAAATAAGCATTTGGCAGCTTCAAGCTCCAGAAATGGGAGGCACTGTCGCCTGGTACCAAAGGCTGGTACCAGAGCCAGTGGAAGATGTCCTTTGGGGGATGCACCAAGGCATCAGCAGAGCCTAGCAAGCCTTCCAGATGTGCTCCCTGGACCAGCAGCTGCTTCAGCCTTTCCCATCGGCTTGACTGGTTATCCTCCAAGATAAAAATTTCTCCCAGAAACATGCAGGAACCAGGCTATAAAATTTCCACAGGCAGTCCTGCTAGGACTGCCAGCAGTGGAGGTGAAAATCTCACCCAAGGTCTCCAGGTGCCAAGTGCCCTTGGAAAGAAAAGCGCTAAACACTTTGGTTGCAGGTGATACATCTCAATCTGACATTTTCCATTGGACAGTCTTTCTGCTTTCCTCTCTACCTCCCAGTTAATTGACTTGCAAGAGCCCCAACATCCAGCCGTGCTGTAGGGGGGGACACAATGACACCAGGAGATCACCCTCCAAAGAGAGGTGAGGAAGGGAAGAGAAACTGGGCTGGAGTTTTATAGCGACAGCTAAGTAGTCAAGAGTTCTCTGCTGCATCTGTTCCTTGGAGTCACTAGTGTAATTTCTGGTTCAATTAATTTTACGGATTTTGAGGACACTCCATGAGCCCAAAACATCTATTTCCTGAACCTATTATGGTGCGCTGCTTATTTCAAATATTCACACTCTTGGTGTTTCCTCTCACTGTGGTTTGAGCTTTAGTTATAGATTTCTTCTGTTGCTTAGTATGAGTCTAGCCCCAAATCCTTCAAAATTATAGCAGTCTTTTAATAAACTTCAGTTTGAATCAAGCATCTAGTTCAGTCGTCAGCAACACTATCAACACAGGCCCTTCCTTCCACTGTGGGGCCCTTTATAGGACAGGGTTACAAATATTATGTTGACCTTTTAACATATTTAGATTAGAGTTAGTAGATACATGCTGATAACAGGAACGTACACACATTTATCCTGGGGACTACCAGAATAGTAAATTATTGGTTAGGAAGTGGAATGAAATGCTTCTGCTGGGAACAGGTGCACAGCTCAAATGCTATCATGGCATTTAGGTTAGGAAAGGAAATCTGATAAAAAGCTTACAGACAAATAATTTCCAGCACCCACAAAGATCGAGGTTGTGACTCATGACTAAATTAAAGCTGAATTAAATCTCAGAGGGGAGGATCTGGGCTGTGATCCCCAAGAAGAGCACTAGCAGACTTGCCTTCACCATTCTCTTTCTGCTGCTTTCTTAGTGCTCAAAAAGAAAGACTTCAGCCGAGCAACTTCAGCTGCTTTTCCTGCTGCTCAGAAAGTAGGTAGCATCTCATTTCCAGCAGATATTATCTGAGTTCATTTGAGCTATACCATTTCATGCCAGCGGTGAATCTTGTTCTCAAACTTCAGCTGTCAGAGCTGCCATACAAGAAGGAAACACATGCCCTAGTCCACCTGCTTCTTTGCCCAGGACAGGGGTTTTCATCCTGTGACCTCTGTACAGGGACCCCATGGATGGTGTAAATGGTGCCTGGAAAAAAAGCCCATATTCAGCCAAGTGAGAGCTTTGCAGAAACCCCAGGACTGAGTTAGTGATCACTGGAAATCATCTTTTATGGATCTGGAAGAGTCTCCACCTGGTCCTGGACTCCTGACATGCACAAGGGCAAAAGAAGCCACATCCTGAGCATCCTAAACTGCTGCAGCTGATTCCCTACCATAAGCAAAGAGAGAAACTTAAGGGTGAGAAATTACCGCAGTGCTCGGAAGGCAAAGTCCAAGTTTAATGGCTAAAACTTGTCCATAATAAATGCATTTCCAACCTGGTTCCTGACTGTGAGCTAAAAGAAGCCAAAAACAGTTTATGAATTATTACTTGCTGGCCTCTGTGACCAAAGATCTTGCTGTTGCTGGAAAGCAAAACCATCTGGAGCAGAAGGCTGGGAAGGGTGAAGCTACCCAAGGCTAGGGCAGCTTTCTGAAACAAACCATATAAAGCCACAGGAAAAGAAAAAAGTTGTTCTGCTTAAAAAGCCAGCCAAACAAATGAAACAAAACAAAACAAAACCACCAAACAAAAACCCCAGAAAAATCAGCATTACATTGAAGAAGCGATTGACCAAGCTATGTTTAGGACATGGAGCAAAGTGTTTCATCTTAGTAGATAGGCGGGGTTGGAAGCAGGCTTTGCCTGCAGTGCTTTGGGGGCACTGAGCAATGTCACAAGCAAGAGCGGGTGGTGACCATTCCCGCACAGGCTATATTACATTGCTGTTAATTGGAGAGCAGGATGCCAAGTCATAAAAATCCAGATGTTCAAATAATACACATACCCTAGCCTCAGCCACTAACATTTTACAAACCAAGGAGCACAGCAAAAGCAAAGCACTTCTGTCGAGAGCAGCTGATCTGAAATCAAAGAGCAAATTGCTCAGGCAATTTGTACTCAAGTTAAAAAGTAAAGTTGCTCAAACACCAGATTACAGCTGAGGGAGAATGGCCATCTTTGCTGCAAATGCAGTGGAAGGAGCTGATGGGGAAGCAAAAAAAAGGTGAATACCATTTCCCCAGAGTGAGAAATATCCAGAGGAGGATTTATAACTTTGGATTTGTCCAAACTGTATTAATCTGACAGTAAGTCTCACTTATTTGGGGAATGGAGGAAATGAAATCTGCTGTTCTTGTGCTGGTGAATGAGACGGAACCATGAGGGAGAGTGTCAGAGCACCTTCACCTCTCGTAGCACTTCCATCGGAGGAGTGAAAAGAGCAAGCAGGAGAACCTGAGTGCTCAGAGGTTAACGTGAAGAAGTCCGTCAGGGAGCCCAGCTCGGGGGAGGACAGCGGTCCCCGCTGAGCAGAGGCTGGGGCTTTCCAGGCAGGAGCCCACCTCGCTGCTCCTGCATCTCCAGGAGCTGGGCTGGCCCTGCAGTTACCTCCTGTGAGCGCTTCCCAATCCACCCGCTCTAACCCACTCCGAACGAGCCATGGGAGATGAACTCACAGGTCCGCGCTGCCTCTTGGGAGAGCAGCAGTGCATTCAGTGTGCAGGGACCCCAGGGGGGCAGGACAGCCAGAGACCCCCCCACACCTCCTCTTTTAGCATATCTCTGCAGGTCTGGGTGGAAGGAGGAAGCTCCAGCTCCCTCCAGTGAACCAAACCTGCAGAGCCACCCCAAAGTCCCTCATGCACACCACGAGCAGGTACCGCGGGCAAGGCACAGGCAGCCCATCTCCGTTAGTGGCAGCAAGCTCAGAGCAGTTTATTTTGGAGGGTGAGCTGACCTAGCTCTCAATATCCAAGTATTTCACTCTAGGGAGGTGCTGTCTGCTCTTCTCCCGTGCCCTGTATACTCTCTGTGGTTTCGTTTGCAATCCAAAGCCTGAGTGAGGACAGAGGGATGCGCCCATCTTATTTCGAGTGCAGCCTTCTGCCCCCATTAGAGGCACATCACGAATCCCTCCAGCACTGAGAAAAAGCAAATTAATTCACAGGAGGGGGAAGGAAACAGGTGGCCTTCTGGCCCGGCCATCCCTCTCTCCTCCACCACCATGACAGGGACAGCGAAGCTGAGGCACTGTCAGAGCTGCTTTCATGTCCTGCCAGCACAGCCCCCACGGCCCCAGCTCCCTCCGGGGAAAGGGTGGTGGGTCGAGGAGCCCTTCCCGCTCCGACACCATTCCTGGAGGCAGGACTGGGGCTCAGCACCCCTTGGCAGGGCTGTATACCTACCGGTGTGACTTGTCCCTACTCCATCCCCTCTTGCAACCACTTCAAGCGTTTTATTTTCCTCCCCTGGATGGTCCTTGGCTGCATCAGCTCTTTTCCTTGCACTATTAGGAAGGCGGCCAGAGACTATCATCACATAGAAGAGGTTCCAAATAACCTCAAAAATAAAAGATTTCCAGCGCACACACCCATAAGCACTGGTTGGAAAGAGCTTCATTATTCCAGAAAACATTCAAGGAGATACTTAAGCCCCACTTGAGGCCTGTGTTCTCCTGCTGAGAGGCCATGCTCTTGGAGCAGAAGGAGGAGAGATGCTGCCTGGTCCATGGATGGCATTTCCAGCCTGGTTTTTCTGTTCCATTTCACCATTATCTCTTTGCTACCGAATCAAGCTGAGGTCAAACAACCCCCAGTCTCTCATCCTGCTGGTGCACACTGCAAATGTCCCATTCCGAGCACGGCTGAGGCAGCCACAGGCATCGTACAGGTTAGATGGAAAGGAAGGAAAGCATCAAAGAACCAAACCACATGCATTTTGTAAGGAAAGTCAGCACGTTCCTTGTGCTTTGCGAGAAGCGGGTTCACCTGGAGGAGTGCAGAAAGCTGAACCCCTGCCAGAGGAATAATCTGTTAAACTTCCTAATGAATATTTCTGCAACACAAAGTCTCTTTGTGGATTTAAATTAATCTAAAACACATTCATTAATTCATAGCTAAGAATTGAATTATATTTTGTTGCTGACCTCCATGTTGTTTGTCTGTAACTAGATTTCCCCTAAAAGGCAGCAGTGCTATTTAATCATAATGCCAACCTTTGGATCTACTTCAGCAGCAATTACCCTGAGCTTTGACTTTCATATAATTTATATTTCAGAACACATCATAAATAACTCTTTCTTCTCCTTTCAGTACGGCTGTGTGAATGTGTGCGAACCCATGGAAATACAAATTGCTGCTTATTTTATCCCATTCAGGCTGCATGAGTGAATGCTGCTGCCCAGGCCACACGTCCCCGGCCACCCCAGTCTGCCCCATGGGGACACTTTCATGTTCTTGCGGTGTGAGTTGAGCACTGTGTGTGCTTGTCATCGAGCTCCACCAGAGAGCCCATGAGATGGACCACAACCAGCCTATGGACCCCAGCTGAGAACCTCCTGATCCAGGACATGTCACTTCTTCACTTTCCTGGGACTCAATGCCCAAATATATTTTTAAAAAGAAAGAGGATTTGACGAATATTTACTATCCTAACTGCTTGTGTAATAACCATCCTTACCCCTTGGACTTACTAGGGTGCAACCAGTCATCCCATGTTCAGTTAATGGTGGCAAGTCTTCTCATCCCATTTATGTTCCTTTCAATAAAGCACCATTTCCTTTAAAGAATGGTGCTTCTTTTTCAGCACCTTCCTTAGATCAGAAGAAAGATGAGTTTAGTGAAGGTTTCAGCTAAGTGCCCAGGGACAAAGTCTGAAAGCCAGCAGTATGAGATTCCCAACCACCCTAATAAATTTAACCGCAAATCATCAAAAATTCCATGAAATTTCTGCCCTTTTGGATCCAAGAAAATCCCATTAAGCAGGTCTGCTATTTAGATGCATAGGAAGTAGTACTTGTGCTCTGAACAGGATTTTTAATGCTCCTATCTGCTTTGAAATTCAGGAAAAAAATTAGTTCTGGGTTCCAGTTTTGGCCACTCTGGTTTTTCAACCAGATATGGACATGTCAGCAAAGACCTGCTCCCATGGGAATGGGCTCAGCTCCTTCAGAAATGACTGGTATTTCCAGTGCCACCAGGCAAACACAACCCAAATCCTGCAAGCTGCATAAATGCTTCGTGCCTCAGCTGCTGGCTGCCGTGCTGAGAAATAGCACCGGTAGCTACAGAGATGCAATTAGCAGAAGTGGCTCGTACTAGAGCAAACCTGGTGGCAATGGGCATGTTTAGATACCATGTGTTTGCACCAGCAAGGGAGTGTGAACTCTAATCATGCTGAGAAGTTCATGGTGGAAACACCATTTGAATGCACAGCAAGGTTTGCAGGTCTGTGTTCACAAGGGAAAATAATAGTAAAAGTGCAGCATGAGCTTGAGCACGCTGTGCTCTTCCAGCTGCTGAAACTAGGAGTCATTTGCTGTCGGTGAAGTGCCAGGATTTTTAATGTATCTGTCAAGACTGGCAGGAATGGGGGAAAAGGCTGCAGAAATCTTAAATGTGCCACTAGCTAAGATGGGTCTTCACAGAAGCAGCTGTTTTTTATTGTTATTTAGTTTGTTATGGATGAGTTTGACTGAAGAGGATGGCAGATTGCAGAAATTATTATGCATTTAATTTTTTTACTGTTATTTTATCCTGATGTAAAAATGAGACTAAAAAGCACTTCTGCAGGAATCCAACGTAGCCTTGCAATTAAATTCAAGTTGCTTTCATGAAGAATGACAGCCCAGCAGTGGGAAAAAAAGCTGCAAGAACAATTCTCGAGACTGTCAAAGCAATCAAATAACACCTGTTAACTTCTGCTCAGGAACAAAACTTCAGGCCTCTCCCAAAACCTCCTTAAATAATCAGCTTTTGCAACGCTGTGCAGATGGAGAGTAGCAGGAGGATGGCTGGTTTGGGTCCAAGCTAGGCTCAGGTTGTGCCCACCGGGTGCTTTGCTCTCATTTTTGCATGCTCATGTAGGCTCACTGGCGTGTCCCAAGGGGCAGAATTTGGGTATCTGCACTCAAACGTGAAAACGGACTCAGTTGTTGTCCGTGTCCCCCATCCCTGGATGCTCCTGTGCGTGGGATGTCCCTGAGGCGCTCTGTGTTGTGCTGGGGCAGGTGGAGAACCGCCACGACGTTGTACAGTGGCATGGCTCGGTGCCACCACCGGCACGGCTGGAGCACCATCCCTCTCCTCCAGCACAGACCCCTCAAACCCCGCCGAGCAACCGGCTCCAGAATTGCCTTTTGCTCTCTATTGCCAACAGCGGATTTGCGCCACAAGCTCATCCTGTCGACATCCGCATGTAAATGAGTTTATTTTTTTTATTTTCAGTGCACTGAATTATTCCCAGACTCCCTGTTTTAGTGACCAGCTCTCAGTGCATTGGAGCACAAGAGAGCTCCGGGCTCCAGCGGTGAGAGGCGATGGAGAGAACCCAAAGGTGCATAAGAGTCAGTATTTGTCAGCCACAGCTATATCAACTTTATCCATATAGGAAGGCTTAACCTCAACAGGCACACAATAAACATGCATGGTGAAGGTACGGCTTTAATGAATCTAGTACAAAAACGATAGCTTCACCAAATCCCAAATTGTTTCACAGAAATGTTTGTCGCTTACCAGTAAAATCCAGTGGTTGGGTACAAACTCTGCCTTTTGGGTCCCCTGGGGTTGGTGGGTCCCAGATGAGGCAGCCCCAGCTCAAAGCGGGGCCTGAAACCTTAAACACCTAAGCCCTAAATTTGGATCTTTGAAAGGATGGAAAATTCCCATGAGCCCTTCACGTTGCTTAGCCAGCACAAGGGAGGACCTGAAATATGGGGCCTTGGTAACATTGAGATGACCCTTGTCTTTATGGTTCAGCAATTTTTCGTGGCAGCTGCTGTCCGTCATCTGTTTTGCACATTGGCCAGGTGGGCCCCAAAATAAACTCCCTGTTACTAGCTGTGATTATAACCAGCTTGCGTTGCAGAAGGGCTCCTGCGATCAGCCTCTGACCTCTCCCATCACTGGGAGAACTCAACCAGTGACTTCTGCATCAAGCTTAACATTGTGCGGTTGGGCTGGTGGATCAGGAACTGACCCTGAAGGCTCCAAGTGGGAGAGAAGTTGCTAATGCTCATCCCTTCAAATTAAAACTCCTGTTCAAGCCAAGCTCCTGCTTCTCAGTTTGAACATCGCTCCATCACCCCGTTGGGACATCAGTCCTGCCAGACGTGCCTTTGCTGGCCACCTCAGGCAGGTCACCCAATGGCCGATATCACTGCATCACTCTGTGTGTAGGCTGGCACAGTCCTCAGAAACTTTCCATTCTGTTTCTCTATAAAAAGCCTTTGAGTTAACAACCTGCATTTTTTCCATCTGATTATTCTTCACTGGGACCCTTCTAAGTGAAGTACCGTCCAGAGACAGTGGCCACGGCCCATAAATTTAATTACTAACCTTTAATTCATAGGTGGCAGAAACAGTTCTTCAAGCATCTGAGTTAATCAGGCTTTGCTGACAGTGGCAATCAATTGTTCAGCGGTCTACTTTTTGCTTAATTATTGTTGGACTACATTGCATTTTCAAAATGTCAAGCATCCTCCTTTAGAAATGCAATAAATCATTTCTACACGGTGTGCAAGGCTAGGGTAGGAGACTATTATTCTCTCACACCTGACCTTGACTACAAGGAACAGAAATTGATCATTTACTGTAGCAGTGAAATATCATTTAAGGAAAAAGGAGTCTTAACTAATAACTTCAGCTCACTAAAAGGAAGGAGAGTTACTTTCTGGCCATGCAAGGAAGATGCTGGCATGGGATGTGGCTCTCTTAAAACTCTCCTGTTAATGAGGCACCATCTACGCTGGGGATCAAGTATCAACTGCAGCAGGAATCCACGAAGCATTTGTGCCCAGATTTTCACTGTGTCCCAGGGAGAGATACCCTAATTCTTGTTCTTCTGATATCAGGCCAGGATATTTATGTGTCAGCCAAAGAGTCGTCTAGTCCTCTTGGTTTCGAAAAGGATGTCTCAGTGGAGGCAATTTAGTCAGTTGGAACTTGGAGAAGACAAAAATCTTGACTATTGAGATTGCATTAATTCAGAAGAATTAAGGCACTTCTCAGAACATGACTTTTCCTAGAAGAACATCTCTGGGGCCCACCAGCCCCACCTGTGACATCTCGCTGCTGGCATCAAAGTCGGCTGCATTAACCTGTGTGGGTATGGGTGGAGGGGCCATTTGCTGGAGCTGTGGCCTTCACGGTGCCCGTAGCTGAGATGGGCAGAGAAGAGGCAGTTTCTCCACGGCACAGCTCTGCCGCTAGCTCCTCATCTGGCCCCGATTCTGCCCTAAGGGACTGCTGCCGAGGGTAGGTCCATTCCCATTTGTCTCCATGTGTAAGAAGTGGTAGGCAATTTTTTAATTGCGTGTATTTACAGCGACTACTGCAAAAGAAACCTGCTCTCTGCTCAGTCCCCAGACACTGATGGGGTAGAAGTAATAAATGACATCTTCCTTGCTGAGAAATGGGAGGTATTTTCAGCAACAAGATTGTGCTCAAGTATGTTGAGAGCGGTACATGGATTGTGGCTAGTGTCAGCCGAGATGATATGAAGATAAAAGACATCCTCTGAGGATGCTGCCAGAAATAAGAAGGAAGAGGCTGTGCGGTGAATCATATGGATCAAATTTCCTCTCTCATTGTGTTTTAACAGAAAAGCTTTTCGCCTGCTCCCGAGAGTACCGATGCAAATTTCCTTCAAACCAGAGGTAGGATGGGGTTTGGGGGCTTTTTTTTTTTCATCAAACATACATGTGCCCAGAAAAAAAGCATTTTTCCCTTCTGGAAAGCAGAGCTGATTGGAGCCGGGAGCCAACAGCAAACAAAGTGCAATCAAGAAATGAAAATGAAGCAATAAAATGTTTAGCACTTGCAAGACAATAACAAACATTTCTTAGAGGAAAAAAGAAAAGGAAGAAAGATACAAAAGAAGTCCCTAATCTAAATTAATGTTGCTGTTTTCTTAATGCAAAACAGGTTTAACTTTTCTCCCCATTTATGCCAATGGCATTTGTTTCATCAGGAGTTTGACAGTGTGTGTCGGGCATCACCTGTTGGTTGAAACGTGCTGGTTTAGTGGCAGCAGAGTGTGATGGGTTGTATGGGAGCTTCCCAACATGAATGTGCCCCAAGCTTGCAGGGATCCTGGCCACCACATTGAGGACATGAGGCACCACTGGGAGAGGACATCCCTGCAGAGCCACCACCGATCACCTGCACATCCCAATTCTTCCTGTGACTCCAGCGGGGAATCCCAGCGTCGAATGGGTTTTCCTCTGCGTCTCCCCTCTCCGCAGTGGCCCCAGCTTCTCCTCACCGCTGGCCACCATGGCCACCGCCAATGCAGCTCCTCCAGGGAGAAGAGCAACCATGGCCACCCCATGCCCAGGGTGCTGGTACAGGGATTTATGTCCATCTGCCTGCGCCACCAAACCAGCTTGGACCGGGGCTTTGGTCTCGCAGTTTTTCTCTTTAATATTTCCAGCGATGTCCAAAGGCAGCAGCACTAGAGGGCACTGCCTGCACGCCATGAGAAAAGGGGGACACATCTCCAGCGGGTCTGCCGGACACCCAATTTTGGCTGTTGGCTGGCACCTTCCCTGCTCACCTGTGCCCTTTCTGTAGGGAAAGCAATGGAGCCAGCTGGGGCCATTAATTTTGTTGGCTGCAAATGAGGTTGGCAGCACAAGATGACGTACAAGATCAGTCCCAACAAATGGTTTTGGTAAAACCAAAGCGAGGCATTATCAGGCGTGTTTGTTACAGGCACAAAGCAAGCAGTGAAACAACTGCATGCATTTTTAGGCCAAAAAATGAAATCATGCTGGGGGGTGTCCAGCAGCACAGGGGAAGCAGAGCCCTGCCAGAGCCCTTCCCTGGGGGGCCTGCAGGAGCTGTGCCTGGCCACACTGGGGGGACCTCACTGCTACATCTCTGCTCCAAACCCATCCCGGGGAACAGAAATTCCCTTCTGGATGCAGCCATGCCAGTGAAAACGGCTCCTCCACCCTCACTCGTCCTCCTGCTGCAGCAGAAAAGCCCATGGACTCGTGTCTAGAGAAAGCGGCTGAATTAATTCGGATTAACCCAAACTGTGTGAGCTAAAGCCTTCAAGCAGAGTAGACCTCTACGGGGCTGGCTTGGGTTACAGGGAGCTCGTATCAGCCTGGGCTACAGGTGACAGGGGAACCGATCCCATTCCTTTGCCAAAAGCATCTCATATAGCCCAGGAGGAGCCGGGCTCCTGCTGCCTGGCTTGGCCAGCACGTGTCACGAGTTAAAAGTCCTCAGCAGCACAGCTGGTGCTTTAGTCTCTCTTTCTCCATGCCAAGTCCGGTTGCACCAGCCTCACCTTGCACCACAGGTCCTCACAGGCTCCCTGGATATCACCCTCCACACCAAAAAGCCATCAGGCCCGGACAGTCTGCCGTGTTAGATAAAGTCCAGACAGCGCCAAAGTCCTCCGAGCTTTCCTCTGGGGCCCTGTGCAGCTGAATTGACACTCCCGTGACTGATTTCTTCCAGCCTGAAGTATTTCCCTTGATGATCTGCCCTAATGGAAAAACAGCTTTTCCACCTTTCAAATGCGAGCAAGATAAAAAATGTCTTCCTGGTTTGAAAAACACATGGAACTGCTGCCAAAGAATATGCATGTTAATAACATATCCTTTGTATGAGAAGACAGTGCTGAAATTTCAAGTGATCTCCCCAGAATACAAACAATACCCAGAGTATAGCAAGGAGATTAAAATAATCCTTGGGACGCTTTTCAGTTTTCTTGCCTTTTGTAAAATAAATAAATAAGTACAAATTAGCAGTGTATTACAATCTTCCAAAAGCTTGTGTTTTTGCCCCCTAGGATTCCAGCTCAGCAGTTAATAAAAAACAGTTGCATAGATAACAGGTCCCCGAGGCTGAGGTGTTATTTCTAAAATAAATTGCTTATTTGAAAAAATTGCAGGGAAATCATTGTGTTTGGGAAGTTTGAAGCCTTTTCTAATTAATCCAGGAGCACGAGGGAAAGGCACATATCACTCCTCGTGACCGGGTTTCTCGAAGTGCTTGCACACCACAGGGGCTGCTGCCAGGGTGTGAAACTGAGCCTGCAATCTGGAGGCTGATTTGTTTCAGAGGAGAAGGACTTGGTGATGGTGTTAAGCTACTTTTTCACCAACTGGCTAATCAACCGTCTAGTCGTTTTGCTGCAATTGGGATCGGGGATGCAGCACAGCAGCTGCCTCCAAAAAAATAGGTACTTTTGTACAGAAAGAGCCGAACCTGCCTTTTCTGAGGAGGTGCAAGGGCTCTGTGGCAGTGGGGCATGTTTCATTTTCTCTCGCCGGGAAACGATGCTGCCTTGACACCCCATTAGCGTTTCCACGGGTGGGAGCTGCAGGGTGAGAGCAGCTTCAGAAATCTGCACGTTTCATGCTGATCTTTCCTTTCTTTTGGCCAAAAAAAAAAAAAAAAGAAATGCTGGCATTTCCGAGAAAAAAAGAAATGCTGGTGTTCCCAAGACAGGGAGGCGGCATCCGCGCCCAGCAAAATCACCTACTGTGCTTTGTGAGAGTCCTTTCGACATCCCGGCGCTCCCCTATAAAGCTCCCTTGTGGGCTTTGCAGCTCTGTGCCCAGCTCAGCCCTATATAAGGTCCCCGGGGCTATGGCACTTCTATAGGGCACCAAACCACACAGCCAGATGAAAACCGGGCCCTCCCCTATAGGGAAGGCAGTCCTGCAGCCCCTCCGAGACAGGGCTGTTCCTTAAGGCACTGAGCCACAAAGGCCCAGGACATCCTTTTGGCTTTGATTCATTGAAAAGAGAACATTCGGAGTTAATTAAAAATAACAGCAATAGTCTGTGGTGGAACTGCCATGAGATATTCCCTGCGATGCTTTGGCTGCAGGAGGAAGCGATGGGCAGATTTGGGGATCGGAAAAGTCCACCCAGGAAGATAACATCCTCCTATGGCCTGGAAATGGCCAGATTCCCATGAGTGACCAAAAATCCAGCCCCTTGTCTGCTGGGCTGAGGGATTTTGGCCTCAGGGAGATGAGCTCACTGGGCCACATGGCTACCAAGGAGCAAACACAACCATGAAGCGCGAGATACTTAGGCTGCATCTGGAGACCGTGAGTCTTCCCACACAGCTCCTGGAGGTTCAGGTCCTCCTTGGCAGGACCCACCTCTCCGGTCCCTCTACCACCTACTGCTACCTGTGAACTCGGCCCTCTGGAAAAGAAGATAGAAGTGAAGTGGGAACACTTGGAAATTTCTGTAAAATGGAGCAGTTTCAGGATACTGAGATGTGGAAATGACTGTGGACTTTACTGCATTTATTTTTCAAAAAACAAAATCAGGTTTCCCTTTTTTAAACCAATCTAATGCAAAAATAAATATGTAGCCTTGCTTTGCAAATGTATATTTATAGAGACCACCCTCTCACCTTTCATCTTTGCCAGACTAAACAAGCTGGTTTAGCTGCTTCTCTGACAGACTCCCCATTGCCTCACCGTCATGCAGCCTTCCTATGCATCCGTTTCAGCTACAAGTCTTTGAACGTGGGTGACCAAAATCATCCACACTGCTGTAGATGGTGCTTCACCCACAGCTTCTACAAGCTCGATACATACATCCCTGCTCCTCCTGGAAACACTTGACCTGTGGCTTTCTCAGAGCATATTTTGTGCACCATAGACTCTCTACAAGAACTTTTTCTCTAAGGTCCTTCCCTTTGCAACTGAAAAGGACATTAAGGGCTTTGGTTTCCATCTTTCCTATCCACTTGGTATCCTTCTGGTACCCAGTCTCCTTTCATACCAGTGACAGCTATGGAGCACAGCTCATCACAGGCATGGGTGCAACAGTAGGGTGCACTTGGGTGGGTTCATCTCCCAGCTCCTGAAATTTCTACCCAGCTCATGGAGACAGGCAGAGGGAGCCCATGTTGGTCTGGAATGAATATATATCATGGGAGAGATGCAGATGGACAGACAATGTCCTCAGACTTTATTAGATGGAAATCACACTGGTTTGCCAATTCATGTCCTATCCCAGACTCCAGGTCTTGCCGTCCCTTTCCTGGCTGGCTGGACCCAGCCACAGACAGAACCAAGTACTTAAACCAGCAGTCTTTACCCATCCTGATTACACTGGCTGTACTGGGATTTCTCAAAATGTTTTAAAATAAGTATACATGAGAGACAGAGAGAGAAGACAGTGTATGTGCAGCTGTAAGAAAGCCCATGGCCTCCTTCGTTTAATGGCCCTTGCAGTGGGCAGCACAGTATATTTTTACTCATTAAATCAAAGTGGCTGCTCCTTGCCCTTCAAGTCCCCAGAGAGCAACTATTCTCGATAACAGCCAGTCCCCACAGACTCATTAAGCTTTCTTGAAGCTGTTTGCAGAGGCAGGGTGCTAATCTATGAAGATAAGAAGTCAAACCTTTCACTATGAGGACATTTTTTACTACTTGCCTCGTGCTCTCCCTTGTAATTTCATCAAAGGCCAAAACAAAAAACCTATCTAATCTGTCAGAAGGGCCAATCTAATCTATCATTATTAAACACTTTTATGGAGAAAAATGGATTGCAACATTAGAGAGCTTGTGATTTAGCACATGAAAGAGATGGTAAAATGTCTCTGAAATGACAAACGGTACAAAATCTGCTTTTCCAAGAGAACAGATTAGCTGGTGGCACAAATAAATAAGTAAATACAGTTAAAACTGCCTAGATTTATAGCAAGTGGTGTAGAAAATGCCTTGGACTTGCCAGTGATAGCCTTTTATGGCAAAAGTAGATTTTAGTGGACATATATCGAAATGAACCTTCACCTACTCTGCAGGCTTTCAGAGCTAAGTGCCATGAGAGCAAACCTCGCAAGGTCTGTCATGGGGCCTTGAAAAGACATTACAAGGTAGTGGGTGCAGAGGGGGGTGGTGTTTAATGTAGGAGGCGTGACGGTGAGAAGATTAGTACTCATATAGTCAGTGGAAAAAAACAGGCTTTTCCAGAAGATAATCAAAGGCAGGGACAAAATCTAGCTCAAATGTCCCTGTGGAGAAACTCTCAACCCTTCTCTCTCCAGGCAAAGACCTGGGAGAAGTGGGTCTTCTCACTGTAGAAACGGAAGAAGAAGAATTTTTGCTCCATCATTTCCACCTGAACAAGGAAAGCAATGGCCTGGCTGCAGGAGTTTCGGATGCTCTGCGGGTGGGGATTTCAAAGTCTGAGCACTCCTGTAACCCATGGTTGAGATGCTCGGTGAGGTGCAGAGCTGCCCACGGCCAGCAGAAGGGCTCTAGGACTCTGGGTGCCTTGCTGAGCCCAGGGCTTTCTACTAGAAAAAGGAGTCTGATTTCAACATGGGGAAACTTGCCATCATCCCAGACAGATTAATTAGACTTGGCAGATTTCTCAATAATTGGAAACGAGAGCAGTTGCCATGAAAATGTGGGGGGAAAAAAAGAGGTACTGGATGATTTGTATAGGGGATATATTTGTATTGCCTGGCTTGCAGCCTGGGCACAGGTTGGGAGGACTCTATGAAAGTCAGAGTCCAAAGCTCAGTCTTTGCATGATCAAGGCTGAAGATGACACTAGGATGTAGCAACAGACCCAACCCTTTCTTCCCTTGGCTCCAGGAGGGTGCCAGGGGCCGGAGCGGGGTTGGGAGTGAGTTAGGTGGGCAGCCATCCTTTGCACTGCTCCACTGTGTTCTCCTCAGAAGATTAACTCAAGCTCTACCGTATGTTGGCTATCAGGCCACCAAACTGCAGCAAGAGTCATGGCATCATCTCTCTGCAGAGCCAATGCCCTCACAACAGGGAAGGGATGCAGAGCCTGGCTGTGCCCGGAAAGGACCGAGAACATGGACATCCCACCTGGAAAGCAGGATACGTGCCCCCAACCCTCAGCTGACACAGTCTAGAAAGCTACTCTTTAGCTGCGCTGAACACTTCCAGATTTCCAGCATTTCAAGGGAGATTTGGCAGGGCTTGCTTGTGCTTGATTTTATTTCAGATGCCATAACATTTGGGCCTTTTTATGCAGCTTTTGGCTGGTGTTGAAGCAATTTCTGTCTGTTTCTTCTTTCTCTTCCCCCTCCCCTTTGCCATCCATGGTGGGAGGCTGACAAAAGTCAGTGACTCAGCCCTAGAAGAGAATGGAAAACTCCAACAGGGCTTTGAATTGAAATGCAGGCAAGGAAGGAGAGACCCAAGGGGAGGCTGGAGAAAGGGACGGAAAGGGACTGTAATGAGAAAAAACACGAAGGGAGCAAAGAAGCACTCTGTATTGAATAAGCAAGCAAGAATAAGTTCTGACAGGAAAGTCACTTATACTCCACAGACTGGGGAAAGGTAGGTTTACACACAGACAAATCCCAAACTATTTGAGCAAACAAGGAATTTCAGGAGGTGCAGAAGTATAGCCTGATTAAGCACAAATTTTTGTCCCCTGTCCCCTATACTCTCACGAGTCTCAGCACCTCCTTTCTCTGTGGCTCTTATCAAGCAAGAAAGAGACTGTCTTAGGGATAAAAAGGTGAGCAGAGTGACAAGCAGGCAAGAAAAGGAGTGCCACAAAACTTCATGGTGTGCGGGAGATATAGTAAAATCCAGCAGTGGGCTTTAATGCCAGCCCAAGCTGCAAGCACGGTTCTCCAACAAAGCTGTGCACCCCAGTGCATCCCAACGTCTCCCCAGTCTGCCTATGCTCTTCAGCAGCAGCGAAGGCAAAGACCACTGCCTTGCCTAGCAAGTCGGGAAGGTGTCTTCATGCACTCACAGATGCAGGTTTGTCCTGAGGACAACAAAAGACCTCTATCCCCATGCACAGGGTAGTGCAGCTGGTCTCCCTGCAGCCACATGGATATACAGCCTCCCCTCCACAGCTGGATCTGGACCTATAGCAGTAACGGGGAACTGCTCCAAAGCCAAACGTTCTTCTATCAGATCTGTGCATATCACACAGGGGCTCCCCAGGTTTTTCAGTCTCTCTGAACAGCCAGCATGCTACCCCAGGGACTTTTAAGCACACAGCGTGATGGATGCGAAGATACCCATGTTCTCCCAGGCTATCCAAGCACCAAATTACTCAGCCGTTTGCTGTTCTGGGTCCTTGACATGTCTGTGCAACACACCGTGGAAGCGTTTCAAAGGCAAAGTCTGCCATTTTGGGGTTGTGATTCTCCCTCAATGCCTCATTGTGCCGAGGCAGGGCGACAACCAACGCATTGTACTGGCAAGCATTTCTCATCGTGCTGGGTCCCTGGGTAAGCTGGGTCCATTCTAAAGAGCTGTTGTCTTTTGCCTGCCACCACACCAGCGTAACATATCTCACACATCCATGGCAGCCTACTTGCTTCCCATTCACAAATTCCTCCGCTGAATAACACCAAAGAGTTAAGGCTCTATCAAAAGGTTGCGTTATGGGAAGGGAAACTGGAGAAAAAATGGCTTTCAATGCAATGCGAGCATAGACAATACTGTTTTGTAACTGCGCCGTTTGATGTGCAATGACAGGAATTAATCATTTTACTTAACAGAATTACTCTTTGTTATGTAAACTTTGTAAAGTCAGTCTCATGTGACCTCTTTCAATTAGGAACAAATTGTTTAAAACTGTCGTTTTTCTGAAGGCGCAGTATTCGTAAGAGCGACCTCAGGGATGGGTTGTCATTTCACCCTGGAGTACTCACAGCTGTGCAGTTTGACACCAAATGGAGACCAAAATGTGCAGAATTACTCTTTTTTTTTTTTTTCTTTTCTTTTTTCCAACAGAGCGAGCGATCCCTCTGCGCTTATTCTAATCTGGGGCGAACATTTGTTTCCCATTTCATTTTCTTCAGTTCCAAGAGAGTTGGATTTGGTTTTATAGGTTTCTAATCACCTCGGTCTGCGAGCACCTCAGTGGTGAGAAAGACATGTTTCCTGAGAGCCCCTGAGAGAAAAGGAAGCATTTTCCATCTACCAAGAGAACCCAGACCAGAAAAGACGAAGGGCCCCATCTTCAGCAAATGAAAATCATTGTTTCAGCAAAAAAAAGTAGAGCTAAAGTCACATAGAAAGTCTGTAGCAGAGCCAAGAAGACCCTCCAGAGGTCCACAATTTCACCCCAACTTCTCAGCCTTCTCTCCTGGTTCCCGCAACCTCGAGAGCTGCTGGAGCTCCCTTTGCTGCCAAATTGTTTCGCACAAACAATTTGACCTGCGAAGGGCTGGAAGCATCCTCTGTTATGTACGGAGGTGCCCAGAGTTTGTCATATTGGCCGTATTAAGGCACAGGGTGAGACTTTTGCCAGGCTGGTGCGAGCACCGCGTGTTTGCTTTTGAAGCTGCTTGCAGAAATAAGGCAGCGGCAGCAGCCTTGGGCTGTGCATGCCCTGACAGCGCTGGGGATAACTGAGCCACACGTGTGTCCCAGTCGTTTTTGGAGATCCCATTTCACCTCTGCCGCCCGTGGCGGAGGCTGCCTGTATTCCTGCCCCAGTCCTGCCCCTCCAAGAGGGGAACTCATTACACTTCATAACCTCTCTCTACCGCATCAACAGGCCCAATTTTTGTCCTCTTAGTGCTGTGTTAAGCTAATAGCCAGCCCTGATCGCTCTCGCTGATAAAAGCATTTGCTCTTGGTGTTTCCCATGCATAATGCAACGTTTATGCTCAGGTCCATGCCCTTTCAAAGGGTGCCTGTGCGGCTTTCATTTAAGAGCCCAATCAGAAGATACGCCGTTTCGCTTTGAAAGGTATCAGGAGAACTTTGATCTCATTTCCCTGGCTGCCCTGCCCAGCAACATTGGCCGCATTAAGAAAAAAACAAACTTTCCTGGTCCAAACGAGAAGGCTAACGATCTCGCATCCAGGGGCTTTCGAGTCAAGCTGAGCCATTATGTACATTCCCCCCTGAAATCAAACGTGGTCCAAGATTGCAGAAGGACCATCACCCGGCAGTGCCTGCCAGCTAAACTTGTCCCTCATATGGTGCTGTTTGCCCGTACGGACTTCCCTGACCTGCGAGTTGCCAACCTGACTTCAGTATGGCCATAGGACTCACTTATTACTCACCACAATATAAAGTGAGGAAGATATGGGGTCTGCAAAGGCTGGATTAACTCCTGGGGCCACAGCCCTGTTAAACAGCAGCCCAGGGTTGCCCGAGGAATTAAACCACTGCAGTACGTTTTTCTCAACATCTTCCCATGGGGGTAGCTGAACATAACCCCCAGCCCCTATAGTGCCAGGTGAAAGATGCAGAAAGATGAAGCCAAAGGAGATAAGCGGGTGGATGAAGATGTCCGGGGAGCCTGCAGCATGGCTCACGTCACAGCTGACATCCCCCAGGATGCCAGCCTGGGCTTTGCAGGATGGTGTCCCGGGATGGAAACCATGTGGACCCTGTGCTCTGCAATAAACCACACTGGAAAACAAGCCCCATGCGCAGGAGTTTATTGAGCGAGGCAGGCTGCAGGTATCTGCGGGAGCTAGTAATAGTGTCTTTCTCTAACAAGCTCATTAGCTTCTGGAGCAGTGAAATCATCTCTGGCATACTCTTCTTGATTGCTGTGGCTGTATCTAGTGTTTCTATCAAGGCATTTCTAATAGCTAATATTCATTGTGGTATTTCAATATGGGATTTACTCCCACTCTCTGCAAAACAGCACTGGTTCAGCCCCAGGAAATAAAAACAACGCCAGCTATCAGCACTGTTAAGTAGGAGACAATTTTTCTTGTCTGATTGTGCCAGTCCTTTACATAATTTCATCAGTTCTTCGTAAAAAGGAGCCCTTCCTTGTTCCCTGGGACAGAGGCTGCGTGTGCTGGGGACAGCCTCTCCATCCCAGGGGAGCAGCCGTTCACCCTGGGCTCAGCGCGGTGCCCAGCATCGCGTGATGGGAAACCACCTTGACTGCACTGCTGTTGGCGGAAACAGGCTTTTAGCTTGATGCTACTGTGGATATATCCCTGCAAGCAACAGCCAGTGCTTTTGACCCCCCTGAGCCAAGGAAATCAGCCTCGCAGCGGGGAACCAAACAGCGATCTCATGAAAGAATGAGGCTTCAACCCATGAGACCAAAAACTACCTCACAACTGAAAGGTCAGACAAGAGGATGCCCACTCTGCAAAACCACTCCTGGGCCTTTAGCATCTTTTCTCAATCCTCTTCTGGTCTATTTATCTGTTATTGTATTCACATACCCAACTACAAATTTCATGTCAAATATCAGCAAGGCCTGACATTTTCCTGGGAAGTGAAGATGTCTAAAGCAATTCAGCTCCTCTTCTGCAGTTTCTGCTTTGTACCCCTTGAAAATCACTCTGTCTAATGACAGTTTTCTTAAACACATAAAACCCAATAAAAGTATTTCTAGCAGTAACTTCTGCTTAGCACCAATGTCCTACCACTATCAACAGGTGACAGCAGCAGCAATCCAATGCAGTCTTCATTAGAAACAGATAAAGAAGATAATGGCACACAAGCAAAAGTTTGTTTGTTTAAAAGAAGGGTAATTTCTGCAAACAGTATTCTTTTTTCCTAGAATTTCACCTGATTCGGTTGCCTCCTCAACAGCAATAAAGATTAAAGAAAGGACATCAGTCTCTGTTACTAGCACTTGCAGTCACTGAAATCTAGAGGACAGAGCAAGCCAGGAAAAATATTGAAGAGAAATGCATTCCCTGGGTAGACTACATTTTCTCCTGCCTGTGTTCTCCCTCAAAGACCAGGAATTTTGGCACCCGAAGGCAGTGCCTCAAGGCTGGTTCTGTCAGCAAAAGCAACAGCGTGAGGCTGTTTACCAGCAGTGACGCTCCTAAGGGCTGGGCCAGGCTTTAGGAGCAACCTGACCAAAAAGTGACCTGATGATGTCCTGAGAAGATGTGTCCCACAGCTTTTCTTGGCTATGAAACAGACTTGAGCTCCATCTGCAGAGAAAAATGCTTGACTGGGAGGGAATCGAAGGCAAAACTCCAGTTCACCCAGTTCAGGGTACTACTGCAGACCACAGGCCATGCACGCTGCTCGGTGGAAGACACCAGCGTTGCTCACAAGTTACAACAAGACCAGGTACATTGGAACGCGACAATATTGCCATTTCCTTCACCTGCAGCATGTTTCGGTGGCATTAACAGAAACTATGGATGCTCCCCAGCCCCAAAACAGATCCTGTGGATGGAACCAACAGTTATTGGTGGAGCCTGCCATCGTCCCAGCCTCTCACCCTGTTTTCCAGTAACAAGCTCCATTCCTCCAGGGTTTTATTTTCATTAAGAATTCTTCATAACTTGTATTTATTTGCTCAGTGTCAGTTAGATGTCTGCCTTTCCGCCTGAACTATCTTTAGCTTCCAAAATATTTTGCATTTCAGGGAAGTATTTAAGCAACTTTTCTGAGAAGAAATAACACAGAGCGTTGGAGCGCAGACATCACGGTCACGTGCAGAGACACCCTCAGCGGCTCGGGGATCGTGCCTTCACCTTGAAAACTGTCCATTTTGCTTTTTTTTCTCGTCCATATGAGGGGATCCATGACCTGTCCTGAAATGGCTGCGTGAGGTTGGTACCCGAGGTGAGATTAGTGGGACTCATGGAGCGAGGAGGACGGGCACGGCAGCGCGCAGCGGGATGCACGGTGCTGCACGAGCGCGCAGCACGATGCACAGCACATGGCACAAGTATTCAGCCCAGCACGGCCCAGCATGGCCCAGCTCAGCACCTGCTGCTCTTGGGGACTGGGAACAGTTTTTAATTAAAGAAGGATTTCCATCTAATGCCCAGGGAAGGAATGTGAATAAAATAGAACTCTCAGAAAACCTGCAGGATTAGTTTTCTCTTTTTGTTGTCACTGAGAGAGCTGTTTGCCTGTAATACCTGCCATACGGTTTGGATCCTGGCTTTCCATCCCAAGCATTCCTGTAAGAATCAGTGCCTGCACCATTAGCATGTAATCATTAGCATGTTAGTCTTCCTTTTGCATATGCAAATCAGAGCTATTTGCCTTCCAGATTTTAATTTTAGCACATAAAAATAAAAGGAAAGGAAAATAATAGGAAAACACTATGGGATGTTGTGGAAAGTGTTCTGCACACAGAGACACAGGCATGCCAGCTATCATTAATGGTAGAAAGTCCCCTTTACAATAAGTGAGCTGGAGAGGTTTGACGGTGTCAGTCTAGGATTGGGATGCTCCACAATCACCCTTCCTTCCCATGAAGGCTGTCACACTGCAGAGCAGCTTTGGTGAATGCAAACTGAGGTCCATTCGTAGGAAAGCTGACCATAAGCATCCCCCAGGATGGGGGTTAACTAGTGACCGGTCCTTCAGAGACCTCTACCGCTTCTAGGGACATTGGGTCTAGGGGACTGGACAAAATTTAGTCCTAAATCAACCATCACACCACACAGAGGTAGATCTGGCTCCCCGTGGGATTGCACTGATGCCCAGCTCCTAAGGCTCCATCCAGGGTGCATCTCCCTGCGATGCCAGCATAGCTGGCAGGATCATTATCTTTGCAGTAAGCTGTTAATCAAAGCCCCTGCTTGCTGTGCGGAGATATGTAGTGGGCGGCAAAGCGGGCTGGTGGAGCTTGTCATCGTTAATGAGATTATGCTCCCCTAATCTCACAGCAAATCAGATTTTCATGCTGTGCGCCTTTATCACAGGCCGAGAGCGAGAAGGAAGGTGAGAAGCAGCACAGACCCAGCCTCCCCAGTTCAGTTCGACAAGCAAGGGCTCTGCAGCGGAGGGGATCCATTTCACGTCTTTTAAGCATTTATTTGTAGATGACTTCTGCAACCAGAGAGGAGGGGGCTAGCAGATTTGCCCGGGACCCCCAGGACAGGGAGCGAGCATCACTGTGCGGGAGAAGGAAAGGAAACCCAACGGGAGGCGCGTACCTCTGGCAGGGGAGGAGGACGCGGCTCTTGGCACGCCGGTCCGGCGTGAACAGCTGTGCTGTTTTCCACAGGGTTATGCAACTGTTTTGTTCCCAAATAATATAACCAGTGTTATGTTTAAATTCCTACCAAATCTTGTTTATCTTGCTTCGGTTTCGCAGAGAAATCATGTGTGAAATTTCACCGGGGTCTGACGATCGCCGGCCGCAGCTGCCGGACCTCGCTGCCTCCCGCGCGTCCTTCGAGGCGGCTTCGGGGCTCTCCCAGCCTGCCGGCCCCACGCTGGGGAGGGGGTTTGCTCCTTTTTGGGGACACGGCCTCTCGGGTGATCACAGCTTGCGATCCCACAGCATCTTCCCCATGACGAAACCCCGTCGCCTGACCTACACCGACAGGGAGCAAGGAGATAAGATGAGGTCTGGGGGGAAGGAGCCCCCCAACAAGAACTAGTGCCCAAGAAACAGAGCATCGCTTAACCTAGAGGAGACCTTTAGTCTCCTGGTAAGCCCCAAAGCAACAAATATATGTACCACCAGCTGATCTGACAAAGGACCTACACTTCTTTCGATACACTCATCAGAAATATGGTAAAACGCCAAGGTCCAACTTTGAGTGAAGAAAAGAGGGTTCATATAACCTCTCTGCTCTTGCTGCAGCCAGAACCATGGTCCTGTTAAATGCAAGTACAAATCCAGTGTCTGCGGCATCGCTGGAGGGTGCGAGCAGCATCCCTGCATGTGCCGGGCGGTAACTGCATGGGCAAGTCACATGTTTTTGCAACTGTCTTTTAAGAGTCTGAGCCCAACTGTTCAGCTACATATTTAGGACAAAGTTGCAATAACCAGAGAGGCTTTTGAACTTGGGAACAATAGGAGCTATTTTCAATGGGTGAATAATGTTGAAAATCTGTCCCTAACGTCAGCTCGCAGAATCATCATTTTTCCCAGTAAATAATATAAAAGTTTAATTTTTTTCTCAATGGATTTCAATGCAACATTTACTTTGAGACCGTTTATTCGTCATCCAAGAATAGCAGGGAAACAGGCTGAAGAAGAACAAGATGATCTTTATCATTTCAAATAGAGCAATTCCAATATTTCTTTTAACCATCTCGCTGTAGTTCCTCGTGTTTACATGCATCCCATAAAAACAATTTTAGGAAATCACTTATTTTTGTGTTTTACAGCACATTCCTTTGACGAAGAGAAATAAATCTGAAACTCATATAGATATTGCTACTGTTGGTGTAAAAAAAAAAAAATAGTTTTCTATGCAAAAATGCAGCATGTCCAAAGTAATGCACTTCAGGAGGGTGTATTGATGTTTAAAGGAAAAGAAACATTATTCACTTGGATTCTTTTTCATGGTAATAATTTCTGAGTGTTCATTGATGGCTTAAATATTGTAGGAGATACATATTTTGAATTGCATAATGTTTTGACACTACTAAAAAAACTTTCTGAATAGACATGTTTTAGAAATCCAACTTGGAACAAAAACTAATTTTGAAATATTGGAATCTCTCCGATTTCAAAGTAGGTCTCTTCATTACTCAGTGGAAGTATCTCTTCTTAATTAAAAGAATACATAGAAGCATTTTTCATAGCCTGGCAGCAGTGTGCTGGGCAAATAATTAATCTTGTATTGTCTTTTTGGCAGCATAACACTTTCCTGCAACACTACTTGTGCAGTAGTTTATCCCTGTATGAACTAGAAGCAGGCTATGCTAAAATAAGGCTCAGATTCAGATATATTACAAGAACTGAGATTTTATAGCCATGAAAGCAGCTGTGCACAACAATTAAAAAATAGCAGTTTATCTAATCCTGTGTTTCATGAACGTGGGTCTTTTATTATTACAATTCAGAGATGCCCTCCTTCTCATGTCAGACTTTGTGCTTGCAGTATTTGCTTTTTTGCTTCTTGCTGTACACATTTAAACATCTGTTTTCCATTACTGACCCTCTGAAACATGACTTGCCACTGTAGCACAGGCAAAAGCATTGAGGATGGCTATGAAAACCCTGCTTTTGTTTAGAGCGGAGTTGCCAGATAAGATTATTTAATCTGATAAAAAACCAAAGCAATCTCAGGGTCACTGATGTTGGTGTTCTGGCCCACTTCTCTTTATTAGATAGTTTTGGCCAAGGGGCTTCAACTGATCTTGTCGCTGTTGCTTGTAACCTCCTGCCCAGTGATGATTTCATCTTCCTCTCGACACCATTCTTCTGTGATTAGAAATGATCCTCTGACAACATGTCTGAAACAGAGAGGTGGTCAGGGTTTACAGATGCAATTAAATGAGTGGTCAGCACACAATGGGCTACGACATCTATTTCTATGCCGGTATCCTCTGACACCAACTTGGTAGGTACAACAGGAGTGTCTTTAAGCCACGGTTTGCCACCGTGCATCACCTTCACCTTACTGGTGAAAAGACGTTGTTGCCAATATAAGAGATAGTAAGAGGAGGTGGCAGCAAGGAAACCAGCAATGTCCTTCGGTGACCTGCTAAATCTGTTGAAGAGGCTGGAAATCCTGTTAAGTTAAAGCAAAAGGCGAGGATGGTGATGTCGGCTCTGCTGCAATGTTCATCCCTTTAGGCGATACGCAAAGCGGAGCTGAAGCAAACTGCATTTTCCCCACAGTGATGATAGCAGCTGCTTCCCAAAGCTCAGCTTCTGGATGACGGCTGTCCTTGAAAATCACCTGCTCTCCTGGACTGGGGCTCATGGCACGTCTGACTGATCCACACACAAAGCAATTTCCTGCCAGATTTCCACTGACGTAAGAGAAGGTTATAAATGATGCCCAAATAGCTGCTCCTCTGCACTAATTAACAGTGTAACTCTACATAGTCCTATTTCGTGCTGGTGGTTTCCCATGCTTTATAGTCCAAACGCTCCTGCTGCCTGTTCTGGCATTTGCTTCCCCTCCGATGGGATGCGGGCAGAGCCCAGCAAGTAGTTTCCACCTCCCCTTTCAAGGCACTGACACGCTGGCAAGCAGAGTTAAGGTCCCTTGAGTTTAAACTTGAACAAAACTGAGTGAATGTGGCTGACTTTTACCACGAGTTCAAGAACATGGAAATTTTTAATGCATGTTTAGATATGTCCTAGGATAATCTATGACCTCTTGAGTCCTTTCTGATCCAAAGCAAACTTCAGAACATAATCCTGGCAGATATCTTGGAATCGTGACGCTGAGTGATTCTACAGATATCCCAAGTGATGCTCTGAGAGGAATGAAAATATCTTCAAATTACCTCCCATCTACCAAGGGATGAAAGTGAACAGTAAATGTGGAGTGCTTACTGCATGGGAAGCTGTCAGAGCAATCAGTTTGTACATCTATATTGTGTGTCCTAGTCCCAAAGAAATTCCTTGCGTATTTCTGTAATATGTAAATAATACCCACTCCTTGGAAAACAGAATGTTTCACAGTCTTTCGTAGGCTTTTCACAGCATTTTGGGGGTAAGAAGTTCAGCTCTTTCTCAGAGTTGCATGGTTTATCTGAATTTGCCCATTTTACCAGCATTCAGATTGCACACCCAGGGCATCCCGAGGCGCAGCCGACTCGGCACGTCGCAGCCAGCTGCCCTTCCACCACTTCGTTCCCATGGTCAGAGCCACGGGGCCAAGCACTGTCCGTATTGTGCCCTTCACCCAGAGCGAAGCAGGCTGCCTCACAGATGAGATGGGACTTGTCTTGGAGACAGCCATGGCTGAGAAAGTTTTGCTCAAAGACACCAGAACAACAAATTATACTTTAAATGTTGAGTTGCTCACTGTGCATGCAGACCACAATGAACTTCTCGTTACTGTCTCGTTGTAAAAGTCAAGAATTATTTTCCTTTCCAAGCTATGACCTGTCTAAACTCCCTGAGGAATTCCTCCTGCAACATTTACCATGGAGCGGAGCGGACTTGGTAAAGAGCCTCTAAATAAGACATTTTTAACATGGACAATCCTTGCTCCCCCTCACCATGAACAGAGTTTCTTTCACCCCTAAATGGGTCAGCATTATGTGGCTGCATCAAACCCTACTGACAGCCAAGGTAAGATCATTCAGGCTTCCTCTAATGCTGACTACCCATTTAGCAAGTGACATTTTAAACACATCCTCTTCAAAAGCTCTGCAGACACCAGCCAAACAGATCACAGCTGAAAACTCCCCGCCTCACAGAGTTTAGACAGAAATGCACATCTATGTGTAGGCACGGCTCAGCACCTTTCTCATTGATCATGGTTTCTGGAGTGTTCAAAGGGTTAAGATGAACCTATCCTAGATACCTGCTAGCTAATAGTCTGGGTCAGATGAAACTTTGTTTAGCTGTTCCCTTCCGCATTACTAAGGGAAGTTCATAGGTATTTTGATACAAAGAAGTTGTGGAAAAGACAAGGATTTAAAAAAAAGACATAATTAGGACATATAAATGCAGTAACATCTGTCAGAAGATGTTGTCTTAGGAAAAGGCAATGTTTGTGTGTTCGTTTGCTTCAAAATCACTTTGTTTAGCTGCCAAGAGGACATCGTACGAGGAACTACCTTTCCAAGCATCATGTATGTGCCATCAGCCCTCACTCTTTCCTACTCCAGGTGAGCTTTTTGCATATGATTTCCAAACAGAACAACTGGTTGGACCTCTCTGTCTAACTCTTTCTCTTTCCCATACTAAAAACCACGTGGTCATGATTCTGGGGAGGACAGCAGCATGTGTGAAAGTCCATGCTTGTTCATCAAAGTACTTAAGCTCATGCTTAAAGCTAAGAAAACACTTAAAAGTGCTTTGATAAAAAGGGAAGATCCACCAAACTGGCACCAAAGAGATGCTACAGTTAATTGATTTCCTTTGAGAATAGCCTGTATTTTCCCCAAAGGGCTAATACTGTTGTTCTTCTATTCAACTCAAAAGCTGTTCCAAAGCTGCAGCAAGTTTGATAGGGTTGGCATTTCTTAGAAGCTATTTATTCACTCATGACCAAAGTATTAAGACTCGCTCTCTGCAGTAAATATGCACAAGTGGACACACACTGGGAAATTCTTTGTCTTGTCCTGTGTTCTGCTGCTGAAGGAAGACACATGGTTTCAATGATGTCTTTGTTATCTGATCAAGCATCCAGTCCAATTTGCAATTTTAATGAAAATCAGACACCTGCACTGCAACTGATCTCCACTTCCAGGATTAACAACAAGGAAAAGAAGCATTCCCCCTTATCAGAACAACTGAAGCCACCAGTACCTTGTTACCAAAGCCCAGGCTGAGATTTCAGATGTTACCCGGAAGAAAGGAACCCTTTATCCCTCTTTGGAGAGTGATCTCCTCAAATGGAGAACCGAACCAAAATGACTAGCTAGTGGTAACATCAGCTCCAATAGGGAGCTCTGGCCACAGCACATCTCTGCAAGCTTCAGAGGCAGGCTGTGCTGTCTGACTCCGAGGCAGCACAAGTATTGCACTGGCCACACAGCCAGCTCTCTTATACTCATGGTTTACCAAGAATAGTACCAGGACATGCATTTTTTTGGTGTTGATTCAAGTTTTTTCTTCTTTTAAATCTGTACAGGGTCATTTTTAATCTGGTCTGTCTCGGACACAGCCTGGAGATGTCACACCCTGTAGCACTGAGGAAACCCCCCAGAAGAAATCAGGAGTGGATTTGGAAATGGGACAAGTACCCTGGTTGCAATGCCACCTGGGAGAGGTTCCCCTGCACATCCCCATGCCACAGCTGAGGCTGTGTGATGCCTGGGTGGGAGCGTGGCCAGGCGCCACACATGGGGCATTCAAACATCAGGGGCAAAAGACCAGCTCAACACATGCCTGGCACCTGTTTGCAAAGCCACAGCTCCAATTAAAGTGGGAGAAAGATGCGGCGTGTGCAAAAAATGGGAAATCATTTAATAGAGTGCATCAGAGAGACTTGCTCCACTCTGAGGCGCAAAGAAACCCACTTCCTCGGTGTTTTAGCTAATGTTTACTGAAGTACTTTCCAAAATGTTTCCTGATTTCTCCTCTTGCCTGAAACCCATTTCTTTCCATCAGCTGGGTTGGTGTTTTTCATGGAGGGGAAGAAGGATAAGAGAAGGAAAGGAGGAAACAGAAATACTAGTAAGCATCTTCAATGAGTTGATAAACTTCAAAGACTACCCCCAATCAAGAACTTCTAATAAAATTGGCGATTTTTCACACAGCCTTTGCCTGTTGAAGGAAATTCATTTCAATGGAAAGCCCCCTCAGCTGTGGAGATGCTCAGGTAGCTCTGACCACATCAGGGAAGTTTCAGGTGCCAGAGTTCTTGGGATCTTCCTTGTCCTGAGAAGAAAATCTTACCTATTGCATAGTTTGTCTTCTTGTTGTAGCATGAGCTCCCTCTTTTGCCCTTTGGAAGGTAAATCAGGCAGCTCCAAAGAAAGGGCTTGTCAAATCGTTTCAAGCCGTGCCTCTCTTCCTGTCCTACAGCAAGGCAAACAATTTGGAGACCCCAGGTCAGCGAAGCATCGCATGTGTCACTGAATTGAGCTCTTTATGTGCATGGGCTTATGTTCCAGACAGAGGCAATGATGCTTTTTATAGCAAGACTACTTTCTATTCAACTCTGAGTTGGTCTTTGCTTTCCTAATAAGGATTTTTCACCCCATTTTGCAAAGGGAATTGCATTATTTTGAAACTACATTTAGCCACCGCAGCCTCCCAAAATGTTCTTGAAGACACTGTGCCCTTCAACTTACCACCCATGAAATAACAGAGGGAGCTTTCTCCCCAGGCTGTTTCTCTTTCTGTGTGGTTTAGGGACAGCCTCTTCACCGTATGGCCCGGCAATTAAGTAAGTCCTGTTGTAACACCCCCAAGCCCAGTGCGCTGGTGCTGCTGCTGAGGATGTGCACACTCATTTCTAATGTGATTCAGGGCTCACGTAAGTTGATGAAAAAATTCTCCTGTTGATTCCAAAGGAGGTGGATGCTCTCATAACATCCCTGCAAGGCATTTGGACGTACCCTTGCAAGTGCTGCAGCAGTTGTGAGGTGAAGCAGTTCCTTAAGGGCCTGTTCGATAATGTCTGCCTCTTCATCCAAATTACATCCACAGTGCTTATCTCTCCCATCAATTATCTCCTTGACTCCTATAAACACCAAGTCTGAAAAAGTTGTAAACCAACCACAACAAACGTTTAAATGCCACGTTCAGGTCCATGTTAAGTCTCAGATCTCTTCTCCAAGTCCCACTGTCCCTGTGCATTTTGGTCAAGGAGCATTTGGGGAAGGATAATTATGAATGTGAGACATTACCAGGCAACTAAGAGATGGTGTTTGCAAAAGCACCTGCAGGTGGGGTTACGTGACTCCATGCTGAAAACTGGATATTTGTGTTGTGTGCTAAAGCTCAGTGCTGTCATTACCCCAACGGACATGTCTGCACTGCACAACAGTCCTAAGTGGGGTCCTGGAAGCAGTGCAGCTGTGTTAGCTATTTATCCAGCAAGGAGCCGTTCCGGTGCAGTTACACTTCCTAATCCTGCAGCTTGATTTTTGAGAGCTTCCAGGAGGATTTGTGCCCATGATGTGGTGCAGAGGTACCTATTTCAGTCACCTGTGCCTAACTGATTTTCAAAGTTCACGCTGTAATGAAAGAGTTTTAGGAAAATTATATGCAAAAACATTTATCAGCTAGCGTGGAGATGATGTCGCAGGGCTGAACACAGCTCCTGTGAATGTCCCTCTGCTCTGGGAAGGGCCAAAGCAGAAGCGAGCCCATCCAAGTGCTGTGAACACGTCCTGGGCACCATCCCTGCTCACTTGTCACTGGATGTGCTCAGCATGTCCCTGCGGGCACAGCAGGGCCATCTGGGCATCTTCTCTCCACCAGAGCCTCTAGGGACCATCGTGGTCCAAAACCCAATCAGCAACAACAGCTCTGCCTTCGTCCAAGGTTTTTAGCAGTTGCGGTATAACAGTCGGGGAGAGGAATTTAAAGCTTTGTTTTTATCTTCCTCTCTCTTCGCTTCTTTTTTTTCTTTTCTTTTGTTTTTTAAGCAGGCAAACATCTGCAGAGCACTTTAAGATAACCATAGCAATGACATGAGGACAATTGGCAGGCACGCGCTGTGCTCCTCAGCTGCGCGCTGTGATTCACTGGTCCAGCGCTCGGGGCTGCGTCCAAGCGTCCCAACAAGGAGGGACCTCTTCGCATCGAGACCTTGCCCCGGGGTCACAGATAGAGCACATGAGAACTTTTATTGGAGCAGAACGGGGGGAATGTAGATATCAGGGGATTTTCAATGGAAATCACAGGTGTTTCTTCCCTGCCTCCTCCCCGTGAGAGGCCCCTCTGTGTTCTGTTACAATTTGTTTTTCTGGCAACCAGCGTGCTCTATTTTTCTTGCCTGTGTTTTTATGAGTTATGTTTGGTTTCTGCTAAAACAACAGAAAACAGCACAGGGCTGGGTTTTTTTGAGTGAGTTGTTGGGGTTTTTTTTCTTTTCCTTTTAGGAACTATGCAAAGGGTCATTTGGAAGCCCTGATTCCAGTAAAACTTTTCAGAAGGATTGATGGAGGTTTCAGATCAGCTGAAGGTCACAGGTCAAATGGTTTAGCCCCCCAGGCAGGCGAGAAGATGAGATTAACAGCCATGCAGCCACAGCAAAGCTGTGAAAGAGATCGCAGGGCTCCACGGGACACGCACGGCGGTGGGAGAAAGACGAGCTTTTAGCAGTGGGCTTGCAAACCACTGTTTAAAAATGTCTCACTGAAGAGCCACTCTTCCACCCCGTTTCTGCAGAGAAAGTGAACTGCAGCTGGCCAGAAGTGAGGACATGGAAAGAAGCAGACACATGTTCGCACAAGAGCAGGAGAATAAATATCTTGGTTTTTAAGAGGAAGAGGTTTTTTCACTGTGGTGGAGGACTAAGTTTTTTAAAAATATCTGATATTGTGTTTAAAAGCAGAATCAATTGTTATTCAGTGCAGGCCTGAGACAAAGATTAAGCAGGGAGCAAGAGCAGGTGTTTAATAAATCTTTAGAGGAGTTGCTTTAAAAGCTATCTATGTTTTGCTCTAGACATGAAGTATCAGTATTGGTAAAATACGTTATCCACACACCTCCATCTAACCAGTGAAAGATTTTGACTGTGTTTCAGAGAAAAAAATTGGTGGCATATGGTCTGCATAAAGTGTAAGCATGGCTTCTTCTTTTGGCTGGTCTTGGCACAGTTATTCTGAATTATTCTGAAACAATTTTTCAGAAACTTCAGCTGGACCAAGGCAGAGCCTCCTCCCGTTTTCATCGTTCTCCCTACCGAGAACCTTATTCATAACCACTACCGTTATCATCATGCCATGCATCTTCCCAGGACTAAAGATTTGCTGTTCTGAATACAGAAGCATCTTGCCTTTTCCCACTGAAGACGGGGATGGTGATTAAAAAAACCCAACAGGTATTATTCCCTGAGAAATGCATGTAAGACCTCTGTATCTTCTAACATTTCAGATTGTTCCCAAATCCTTTACCATCAGGAGGAGAGGACTCCAGGCTCTCCAGTGGGGCTCAGGACCCAGCTCATGTTGCAGGCATTCGATATTCACAGGAGCAATTCCTACCAGCCATGTGTCACCAGCCTGCGAGCCCTGCGAAGACGGGAGGTAACGAGCACCCCTAACTTTCATGAGTAATCCTACCTGCAAGACAGCTTTCAGGGGGAGGAGGACAGTGGAAAGTCTGGAAACAGAATATGGAAAGGAAAAATTCAAGGCCTCCATGTTATGTGAGATCATTAAGGCGAACTGCATACCTCTGTAAGCAAAACCAACAGTGCTTATTTGCATGAACAAGCATCCTTTCTCTGCCTTTACAAAGAGTTTGCGAAGGATTAATAGACTGGCTACTTCAAATCATGCAGAATGGACGAACCCTATTCCTGCGGTCCCCGAGACAGAAGAATATATGTTATCCACCTGCCCAACCGAGAAATGTGTTTGCATGATGACCACGGCATTTACATAGCTGGGAGGTATTGCATAGGGTTGGTTCCTCAAGGGAAGAAAAAGAGTCTAGGCTGCTTTTTTTTGTCTACACAAAAAGTGATTTATTTAAAGCCAAAAGGTGTGAAGGATTATCTTTTGAACCTGCCAAACTGGCTGCAGACACCCCGAAGAGCAGATTTTATTATTATTATTTTGCATTATATTATTTTTTAAAAAATGAAAGAAGCTTTGGAAGCAGAGAGATGAAAAGTGCCTTTCCCTTGACATATTTATTCCTCAGATTAAGTGTGTGTAATTGTATGCTATATACACAGCACTGTAGATAACAGAGGTGTTAGCTGTAGGACATTGCAACATCCGGGATGTAATTTATATCTCTCCCCACGTCTTCACTCTCAAACATATGTGGTTCATCATATTCTTTGCCATTGCTGGACTTTGGCAGGCCTCCAGCATTTCAGAGGTCGCGGGGTTCTTGAGTGGCTGATTTGTCAATAGCTACTTTTGCCGTGTTTACCCAGGTATTATTCAGCTTTGTACCACTAAGGCAAGCTGGTACATGCTGGTTCTGTTCCATGTATTGTTTATTCTCTGGTGTTTTGACCTTAGAGTTCATCTATGAAATGTGTCTAACCAGCACTTCTAGAAGCTATTGTGAGGCTGTAGAGATGAGGACAGGGATAGGACAGGACAGGACAGGACAGGACAGGACAGGATAGGAGCTGGTGCTGGGGAACACCAGTTAGAATCTGACATTTCTATTAAACTTGATGTTTGCAAATTTAATACACAGCAGAGGCATCACTTCTTTGTCTCTAAAACTTATAGCATGAGTGCCAATCACAGCTTTGGCATACCTGTTTTGAATCCTACAGAACATAGTACCTCAGGAAGGTACTTCTTTTTCCCTTGTTTTACATTTAAAGATCACAAATTTTATCCCAAAGGGAAAACCTGCCCTTTTCTCATGCCACCCAAGTATAAGTCCGAGGAAAACTAAAGCAGCACAACACAGCAGGTAACAGTTGAAGCCCAACCCCAACTCTGAAAGACCATCTTAGGATGCCGTGATGCTCCACCAACCCCAACCTGCAACTGTGAAAATGTCTACTCCACAAAGACCTCCAAGGACTGAGTCCAGTTGCTTGCCGACAGACGGTTTACAAGCCCAATTTTCAGAGGACGGCTATTCAAAGCTTTCTGAAAACCAAGACCTTTAGAAGTTTCATTAGCTGGACACCCAATAGCTAAGGCATCCCAAATCCCTAGCTATTTCTGAACATCTTGGCACACAGTGCTGAGCATAGGAAATGGGTGAGATTAACGACTTCGGCTCACACATCGAGCAGGATATGAAGGGCTACATGTGCTATGTGCATAATATGTCCCTTTTGCCAGTGTCAATCAAATTTTAAAGCACAAAAAAGACATTGTAGCCACTTGGAGAGCAAACATTTCACTTCCCAGATCAAAACTTAAGGGAAATATCCTCTTTCTTCCTGTCCTCCTGCTGTCATATGAGCTGGAGAATACAATTATCTAATATGAAAAATAAAATTAAATAAGCCAGCAAGTTTACAAGCTAAAAATTCAGAGGGAACTGCTTCCTCTCGTTGAACTTCTTATGTTTTTGTTGCCTGAGAGAAGATCGAGGTTTTCCAAAGGTGTATTCAACGATCTCGCACAAACACGCTCTGCTGCACTAGTCATTTCTTATCAGGCTCGGACTGCGAAAGCTGTGATAGGAAATGTGCCATTCATTCACAGGGCTGCTGGTGGGGATCTGAGGCATATCTTGAGCATGTTATCACACGCTTTGCATTGTCTACTCCATCCTGAGAAAGAAACACTCTAATCAGCCCGACATTTTCTCCTTCTGGAAATCACCAGCTCCTTTCTCTGCCTTTTGCCTTGCGTTGATTAAGCACCTTCCTGTTGAAACAGTAACTAGACAACCACAATAGTGGCAAAAAAGACTTTGAAACTCAGTATCAGCTTCCCAGATTCCTGTTCTCTTTCACGTGAGAACAGAGTTATTTTGAATGCATGGGCAGGGAATAGGTGGGGAAGGATTAGAGGAAGAAATTTTCCTACTTGGTTTAATAACTATCACCTCCTGGTCCTATCCTGTACCTATGTACAAGTGGCTTGGATTTGATTCCTTTGGGTTTAGATAGTGCTCCCATCTGTGACCACCAGGAAAGGATCCCCTCTGCAGAAGATCCGCTGCTGCTGAACTCAAGGAGGCTTCTTCCATGAGCAAAGTCATACACACTTGAAATATCAAGGCCAAAAAAATTGAAATCTGATACCACCCATTTCTAGGAAATTTACAGTTCACTAATTGAAAACAAGACACGTATCTGAAATTTTTTTCCAGCAGAACCTTTTTCCGTTTTTCTATGGGAAAGGGTTTTCCCTCACACCAGCCACACTATCCATTTAGATCTGCTCATTCTGATAAATTCCAACTTTCCAAATACTTTTAACTGTATTTCCCAAGCGTAGGATACTTTTGCTGTGTCCTTTTACATTAGCTAAAGTGTAAAAGGATATTCTCTCATAGGAAGGAGAACTCAATCATTAAAAATGTACACACAGAAGCCACTAAGGCGGTACACATGTGAGAGTAACATTTATCTAATCATACCTATATCAGCTTAGTGTGACATTGCCTCCCAGAAAGGGAAAAAAATTACACTAATGTTAACATTGCAATAAGATAAAGGGTTTTTTAAAATGTAATAGTATCCATTCAATTATCTTCTAGCACTTAGGCTTCTAGGCTACCCACTTCTATAACTGTCTTTTCCTTAAAGACAGTTTTTAACTTTTCACCTCACTAAAATCTAGTGGAGGAAAACCAAAACTGCACATCTTTTTATCTAAACTGGTAAGGATCTAGATCTCAGACTGCTTCTGTGAATATCCAAGAAGAAAGAATGCTGTTCTTAACATCCTGTCTATACGGGAAATTAAACGTTTTGTGGATACCAAAATATTCCCTGTATTACAATGCTTATCAGCAGAAAGAAAAGAAATAATACAGTCCAGAAGTTAATGTCAGAAAAATTCTAACTGCATGGGGAGAATCCTTAAACATCTCTTGCTTGTGTCTGTATTAATAACTGAGTTGAGCATTTTCTCTTCTTCCTAGGCAAATACCGCATTAAGCTTAAGGATGCTGCATTAGTCCTCTCAGCTGCAACTCTCTGGCAAAGGGCCCTTAGTTTAGTGGGTTGCATGGACCTTACGAGCTTTCAAGGGAGTGATATGCAGAAAAAAGGCTGGGTACAGACAACCTCCCATTATAATGAAAAGGCAATTCCAGCAGTCTTTCCCAGACATCGTTCAACTCAATAGGGGCATACAAGTGTCCTGGTAAGGAGCAATCCCAAAACAAGGTCCTCCCAGACTTCATCTCAGCTGTGGTTTGGATCTCTTCTTTGTTCAGTGCTCAGTTTCTTGAACCCTTATTCTTGCCAGTTTAAGATTTTCACCATGGCTATAATAACACCCGCCCTGGTATTCTTTAAATGACAATTTGGGGTGAGCATATTTAGCTTGGGCATCACCATATATGAAATATATTAAAATAAAAAGTGAAAATGGCTGATTACTCCACTCAGTGCTTCACACACTGTTGAAAAATAGCAAATAACAAAGTGAAATGTCTTGGTTAAAAACTTATTAGCAGGCACTTTAAATCCTTACAAAATTCACCTTATAATACAATCCCTTGGCTGAAACTACGCAGCAAATCCACTCAGATTTGCTGAAAATAGTTCACTAAGCTTTGCCTAGAAGGACGCTCACCTGGATGCTGAGCAGGAAGACAGAGCTGATTGATACACGCATACACACACGCAGACATCCAGAGAAGATTTAAGAGCCCTCTTCTGCTGCAGCTGTTTTCATAATTTAGACCCAATGTTCTTACCCATTGCACATAGTCCTATCAGTCAGACTTAAAGGCATGAGGAGGACCTAAAGACTGGTTCCAACCTAAGCCCTCCTCATCCATCTTAGTCATTTTACAGGCTTATAGCAGGAGTTTATCCTTAGAAGCCTACATACAAGCCTTTCCTTGGTCAAACCAGAGCTTTAATTTATTGCAATTCAGCCACTTTGAACAAGATGACAATGTGATGACAGCAAGCCTGTACCATCAGTTTTTCTGAAAGCACCATGAAGATAACTTCTTTGATGTTTCACAAAATTCAAAGCTTCTGAAAAGCGCATTGGAGTAGCATTAAAAAAGGGGATGAAAGTTTAGTCCAGTAAGAATGACACAACCCACCGAACTCATGGGACCTTGTTATCTGCATAGTTCCTACCATAATCTGCCTGTCTTCAGGCCTCCAGTAGTAGCATGTTGCACAGCATATTTTCCCTATAGTGTCAGCAAACCTGCTCTCAAAAAACCAAACATGTAATGGCATACTCTTATCTTTACTGCTGCTAACAGTTTTTCTAAAATTCCCATCAAAGCCTGTGGGATATTCAAGACAGTTCTCTTCATAGCAAAAATAAAGGGTAAAAATTAAGCATGTCCTGTGACCATTCCTAAGCAGATTTTGCATCAGTTCCTGCATTCTTAATCAAAATAAACACCCACTTTATGGTGAATCACTTACCAAATTATCTAGTGTTTCTGAATTTTTTACCCCACATGGGTGATGAATTCCTTCTCAGGGCAGAGGCTGTAGGTGGGGGGGTAACTGCTACGGAGAAGTCTAAGCTTGCTAGTAAGAAATCTCACAGTAAACTGATCCCTTTGATCCAATGCTCAAAATCAATACCTAATATTATTGATATGCTTAGATATAGTTTTGAGAGGGACAAAACCACAGAGATGGAGAACCACATGGAAGAAGAGAGCCTTAGGGATAAGAGTGCAACTATCTTTGGTTCGATCCATTTCCGTTTAAAATTGCTGGGTTTTTCTGGGAAATCCTGACCCTTGAGACATCAATATAAAAATGAATTCCTTCTTTCATTTCTATACACAGCTCTCTCCTCTTGATCTTTCTTCATAAACCATGACAACTTCTTTTACAGTAGCTTCCAAATCCAACCTCTAGTGGGGGTTTGGGGTTATTTATTCTATTTGTCCACATTAGAAACAGTTTTAATATGTCCACAGACCTTTGCAAATACTCTGAGTATAATCCAGATTTAATCACCGGTGATTAGGGATGAGTCATTGCTAGAGAGTTTGCTTCGGTGTAGCTACCCAATTTTCTCTGTCGAAGAAAATACGAGGTAGCTGTAGCTGAGTACATACATTGTAAATCTAGCCCTGACTCAGACAGGAGAAGACGATGTACGAGGCTGGGTCCCATTTCTTTTTTAGACCACATATAACAAAAGGTTGCATTATTGCTGCATATTCCAATTACTTCTGCAGTTGTTCTAGGTACTATTGGCCCATAAGTCAATATGTCCAAGATACACACAGGATATATCGATTCACTGCAGCATCTCCTCTTCCTTCTATAAAAGGAGGTATTGTTCAAATGGCAAAGTTACATGGCTGGATTTCCAAAAGCACTTACTATTTTGATGACTTTTTGCCTACTGATACCCCAATGAATGCTGAAACACCAACCTGCAGGTCTGGCAAACTGAACGGGAGGTGATTTCTCAGGAAAGATCTTGCTTTTAATGTAGCAAAATTCACAGATCCTGTGAAATGCAGGAGAGGTCTGGTGCTTGGACTCTGAAGGCAGCTCCTCCATCCCCATCCCAGATCCAGCTTACCTCCCTTTTTCATTGACTGCAGAAGGAGTGGAGGGGACTGAATCCCTAATTTAACATACTAGCATTAGCTGACCATGTCTTTGGAAGGAATGGGGCATGTCATAGTCTTGCAAGACGAGTATACCATGGTGCCAAGAAAAATCTTCATCAAGGACAGTATCACATACTGCTGTTTTTACAGCTGTCAATTTTTTTCTTCCTAAAATGGAAGCAAACCTTTGCAGACAAGCTCAACCCTGGTGTAAGTACACTGAAGCCAAGTTCAGTATCAATAAATCAGTGCCCTCATCGGGAAAGCAATTGCATGGTTGTTTTTATCTGCTATTATCTGTAAGTTTAATTGGAGTACAAAAAGTAAGTAAATTTTTAATGACAGCTGCATTCCCCATCCCAGCCTGTTGTATGACCTTCAGATATTGAAAACAAATGAATAATTGAAAACAAAGCTTCGATCATGCAACTTTTAGGTGTTTTTGAAGCTCGCCTAAGAGACCTCAAAAGACTCCTTGCTCCTACCAGAAAGCAAATATTTCAATCAATTCTGATATTAACCATTTTTCCTTCAAAAATAATTAAAATCTATTTCTGTACTTCTCTAATATGGCAAAAAAAATCTATATAAAAGCTAAATTCTGCTGGTTTTCTTGTGGCTTAAGTCAAATAAATTACTGCAGATTTACACTGCACTAAGAATCTACTATCTTTATGTTGGGGGACTTCAGCTTCAATACTCTTAAAATCAGTCCAAATTTCATATAGAAACACTGGATTTTCTTGCAGAAAAAGGAGAGATTTATTTTTTCCGTAAATAAATTAAACAGACCGGGTCAGAGGTTCAGAACCAGCCCCTGGACCGCTTTAGCTGATACTCCCTGCATCTCTCCCAGAGCAGCTCTGGCTGCCCCAAGAAGAAAGCTGCAGCAGGAGCTGTGGGGTCACCCAGGGAGGAACCCGCAGGTTTGGTGACAGTCAGGAGACACGACACCCATTCCTGATCACGGTACGTGAAAACCAAACTAAAACCCAGCTCAGAGCAGCGTGTCATTGAAAAAGGCAGGCAGAGTTTGGGTAAAATCCAGCAGAAAATATCAGGCTTGCCTCCAGTGACCACTTTGAGTGACAAGGGGACGGGGCAGAGCATCAGCCCAGTGCCAAGACCTGTCCTCCATCACATCGCTCCTGGCAAAGTGATGCCTTGCCTCATTGCAACACGGGCTGTGCAGCCACGTATCTACCTAAACCCTTTTTGTCCAGGGATATGGGGTGGAGGAGCAACAACTCTGCCCATGAGCACCTTGCAGGAAAAGGAACATGCAAGCATGAAGTTTACCTTCTATATACATCCCCCCAAAACCCCAACCTATATAGCAACCGTCCTTTGCTTTCTGCTTTGGCTCTGTGTGGTACCCCAGTGCGGAGGGTGGCAGGCGCTGACCCAGCCCCGCACCCAGCTGCTCCCCGAAAGGTTGTGGCACATTTTCCAGTGACGGGGCTGAGCCGGTGCGAAATGCTGCACATCGCAGCCAGGCTTGGGGCACTCAGCAGTGTTTGGAAGAAGCCCCTGAGATTTCCTTAGCTGGAAGAAAAAACATTCTCTGAATTCCCTGCTTGGGCTTTTGCTTTGTCTTAAAGGAAAATAGCAGAGGGCAGGGAGGGAGAGGTCTCCTGCGCATGCTGCTGCGCGGGAGAAAAGTTACTCCTGGCATTGCAAATAATTACCTGCGCGTGAAGCAAAGAGTTACAGGGAAATGCTACCTTCAGCAAAACCTGAACCTGCCTGTGGTGACAGACAACCAGCCGGGAGAACGGGCCGTTGACAGCAGCACGTACGTGTGCTTTATTACAAGTGCAGTTGCTTGTTGCAGATAAACCCTAATTGCCAGCTGACGTCCGTACGCTCGACTCGGTGCTGCAGGTCTTCCCGCAGCATCACCCTCTCTGGGTATCATGGTCATTCAGCTCAGAAAGCCCTATTGTTTCAGGAGTTTTCTTGATTTTAAAAGCCTCCTAGAAAGACTATAACTTATTGCATCCTGCAGGTCAAACCTTTCCCACTGCTGCACAACTGGAAGCTGCCCTGGGTAAAGTGCAACTGCAAAGGCATTTCTGGAAAAGGTGACTTTTTTTTTTGCTTTCTGTCTTTTAACTGTGAGGCTTTAGAAGGAAATAGTGCACACAATAATGTGAAATGTTTAATTTATACATATTCCATTTTATGTTTTCTATCAGGTAGAAACTTAGTGTCAGGGAGAAAATCATTCCTCAGGGCAAAACAATTGGTAACTATTCATTTCCCAATGTGGCAGAAGACACTTCTAATATTTGTAGAAGATTGGTGCACTTTTACTAGCGATAGTCTCACATAATTGTTTGCTCCCACTTTATGCCAGCAAGTGCAAATTCACTATTGAATTAATCACTGTCCTTGGCAAAGCAGTATGGATTTTTATTGGGAAAAGTATGAAACCAATAAGGTTTTTTTTCTTTAAGTTTAGTAGATTTTTAAACTGAATATTAAATGAAGTAAACAACTGGTATCCCAGTTATTAGAATGAAATATATTCTCCTTTTTACCTGCCTGGAGCTCTTTGTGAAAGAAAATTATCTTTGTATAATTAGCTAACTCAGCAGCATTTATCCAAAAGAGAAAATGACACATGTGGGATGTGAGTGATCAACAGCTTTTGAAATTAATAGGGACTGCGCACTATATCCTTAAAACATCTTTGCAAACCTCAGACTGAAACAATATTCATATGCCTCAACCCCAGTCTGAGTGAGGCATCCAGCCCAGATTTCTCCCCTTAACCTGGTTTTCATTTTGAATGTGCAGTTTACCTTTAAGAAATTAATCTTTTAAATTTGAATTGTTTTTTTCAGATGCCTGGCTATCATAAAGGGCTCCAGACACTGCCAGGAATGAGATTTCAATGAATATTGGTATTTGTCATGATTTGCCTGCCTCTTTGCCATTTTATTTTATGTTTCAAACTTGAATAATCTAGGCCATGCATATTAAGCACCTGTGGCTCGTACATTCATAGGCACACTGGGAGGAAAAAGGACAAGCTTTATTTTAGAAGTGCCCAGTTACACACCCAGCCCATAGCTATGGGAATAGTCGTTCCATCTGTTCAGCGGGAAATGACTCTCTCCTTTGTCAGATTTTGAGGAAACTTGGAATTCCTGATTTTGAGCGCAGCCGGCCAAAACGCATCCTCCCAGTTTCGAGATTACAGCCTGGTTTGGATAAAGCATTGCAAAACCACGCGTTGCAATTAAAGTTCGGGCGATGGGCAGCCGGTTGCAGCCTGGTCCACGCAGCAGCTCCCAGGGTAACCCTGCTCAGCATCCCTGCACTTGGGGGATGCTACACACATCCCCACGCACAACGGGAGCCCAAGTGGCACCCGGCACCTCGGTCTGCCAGGATGCCATGGCCTCTGGGTCAGGAAGGCTCTGAGCTACAGCTGGCTGAAGGCTGGTGAGGCAGAAATTGGGGACTCCTCCTTGCTCACCCCATCCCCACGGTCCTCCTGTGCACCCAAGGCGGAGCCCAGCCCGCTGGGGCACCAACCTGCACAACGCATCGCTCTCACCAGCTGCACCCGCTACGTTCAGAAAAACCCAGAAAAGGTCAAGTCAAAGCAAACTAAGTCTTTTGCCTTCAGTAAGAGTTTCTCAGGCCTTGTTGACAGATAACATTTGTTTTTTTGGAAAGCAGTTGTGTAAAACCCTACCAAATGCTCCTCCTCCCAGCCCTCATGTGAGTTAGGGTGGTCTTGTGTGTACACATTTGGTCTGCTATGCATTTGATGTGATTCTTCTTGATTGAATAAAGCATTAATAAGATAATCAAAACAAATGCCACTCTTTGGCTGTCCCTTAAGCATGTCTGGAGCTATGTAAATTGTTCGATATGACTGCTGGAAAACAGGAATGGTGTAAAACTGTAAACATAATGCCATATGGCAGTTTCACAATCAATCAGCATCAAATTAAAAGCAGGAATTATTATTGAAATTGAAATGAAGTACAGATAGTAAATGTGAGTACTTACAACTTCTGGGTCACGCTTGAGCAAGGAAATGATGCTAAGAGCTATAATTAGTTCTCCTTCAAAGGAGCCTTTAGTAGGAGCTTAAAATATTTTTAGAAGGAAAGAGTCCTATAGCTCATCCCCAAAGACCAGAAGAAGGCAGTGAGTTGAGGGGGTGCACGTCAGGGCCCGGCTTTCCCCACCTAAGCCCTTTTTCTGGTGCTGCCTCAGTTTCTTAAATGTATGTAATGGGCTTTGAGGCTGGATCAAAGCAAGACACTGGAAGACACCGGCAGACCCTGCACGCTGCTGCAGAAAGTAAAGCACGATCCACCTTTGAGGATTTAAAGGAGCCTGTAGCATGTTGAACCTAACCCTGGCCATATACCATCTTCTCACCAGATGCTCTGTGCCAGGGTGAGGATGAAAGCAGATGCCACAGCAGTCGCTATATTGCATTTTTCCTGTTGACTATTTCAGCGAAGGGTGTTGTTCCCATCACAAGCCCTGCCTTGCATTGTATTGGCGCATTGATTGCGTTAGAGATTTTCCAGGAAATCTTCTTTCCAGCAGATTAGCAGGTCCCTCTCCCTACCCTCCCACCCCACGGTGCCAGGCAGCAAGACTCTCTGTAGCCCACAAATCCTGGACCAGCTATGAGGAGTTTTGGGGTGGGAGGGCTGTAGGGTGAGGGCTGGCACTGTTGGCAATTTAATCCTCTTTTCTCACTGCACCAGAGCCCACAATACACCGAGGGTTGCAGCATCCCTAGAAGCTCACTCTCATTTTATTAAAATTTGAGAATTATTTCTTGTCAAATCAAAATATCTACTGGTTTCTTTGGGCAGTGCCTTAGAAAACCAGGTCTCCTTTGAAAAGCAAGCGAAGCAGACAAAGCCAACAGCTAGAGATGTGGGGCTCAGTGGAGATGGGGATGTTTTGCAAGTTTTGAGGGTTTGGGGTTTTTCCCCAGTATTTCAGATTGGACTAAATGAATCAGGACAAAATAAGGATCAAAATTCTGCCAAGAAAATGACCTTTTTCATACAGCTTTTTTAAAGGGACAGTTCTGCCCACAGGAGCAGAACCAGGCTCTTGTCTCAGACCTCATCGATACAAAGATAGGGAGAAATACATATTGGCATTTTGAGTTAATATGGAGCTTTCGGATTATATCCTCTCACTTTTAAAAATAGTAGAAGGGCATTCTTTGAGCTAGCTTGATTGGCTTTGCTGGTTTGCTTTAACCTCATTAATTTCTGTGGCAAAATTGCCAATCTTGTGTAACCAAGCTGCTCATCGGGAGAGTACTTAGACCTACTGCCAGCCTTAAGGTGTGGGAACGCTCCCACTGAACCGGCAAAAACTTCCTCCAGGCAGCGAAGCTGCTCACAAGACCAAGCACTTGGCTGAAACGGTGCCTGAATAACTGGAGCTTGCGGGGGAAAGCAACCTGTGCTCAGCTGCCAGTTTCCCCGGGCCACGGTGTTTGCTCGGGTGCTTTTACCACTGCGAACTGAGGGAGCAAGAGAGCAAATGAGATTGCAATACTAATTATGGTTGGGAAAAACGTGGGATTCACTGCTGCTCTCACCAGACTATTTGTTTAATTATGAAAATATTCTTATTAATAAATGAGATACAAGAAGCGAGAGCTCCTGCCCCCCTGAGCACCTTATGTGTCTTTATATCACTGGTCGTTATACCACACAGGCCCTTTCTCAAAAGCATCACGAGCTCCCCTGAAACCCTCCCACCCTCTTTGGTCTCCTCGCCTACAGCAACCCCAGCAGACTTGATCCTTTAAGGATTACAAACCTTCTAATTTTCTGCTTGTTTATGTCCATTTGCTCTGCTGCCAAAACTCATATTGGGTTTTTTTTAATGCTATTATTTTCTAAAGAAACATGAAGTTAACTCTGAGCGCCACGTCCCTTCACTTGAGCCGTGTTTTGACAGGAATGCCACAGACCCCTCGCATGTCAAGAAAACGCTTGTCTGACTTTTAAAGTCCTATTTCAACAAGCCTTTCAATTGTTCCATCAAACAGGGGGGGGAGGAAAAGAAAGGTAAAGCAAACAAGGTACACTTTTGCCCCGTCTTTAAAAGAGAAATCCACCCCACGCACCCAGCGTTGATTCAGGCAAAACGCCAACTTGGGAGTTCAGTGAATTATCACCTTTTCAGCAGAGCGGAAAAAAACCCTTTCCCTCTTGTATGAGTCGCCGTAGTCCCACGAGGGCCGGATCTGGCCAAATAGGTCTGGGGTGAGAGAGCCCCAGGGGAGGGAGCCCCACGCAGTGTCCCCGAGTGGGGACAAAGCCACCAAGGGACCACAGCTTCTCCTGGCTCCCCTTCTGCATCCAAATGCGGCTTGGGACTGGGAAGGAGTGGGGCGGGGGGAGGGAGGGACAGTGTTTTTTAACTAATAAATGAATAAATAAGGAATAAAACAAACATTGCTAAGGGCCACAAGTCAAAAAAAAAACCAAAGCGAGCTGGAGCGTTATGAAACCCAGGCAGAATACGGGAGTGCTTCCTTCACTGTTTGCATTACCAGCACCCAAAAAAGTTCACACCTGTGCTGGGAACCTTGCCTAAAAAAAGCCCAGCCAAGAATTTGAAACAAACACATTTTCAGATTTTTCTAACCCCAAGGCATTTTCGCAGGGATTGCCAAGGCTCCGAGTCAAAGCACGGAGAGGAGAACAAACAAAACAACCCTCGGCCAAGCCCGGCTCGCCTGCCTCGTGCAAAGCCACCCCAGCGGGATGACCGCAGCTGGGATGGGGAGTCGGGTCAGGCCAGGGACAGGTTTCCTAACGAAAAGGCTCCTCCAGCATCCCGGTCCCACCTCCCACTGTGGGCGTCACAGGGAGGAGCGTTATCGGCTCAGCACCTCCAGGAGGAAGGGAAGAGCACCCTGATTTCAGCTGTCTCTGAAGCTAAGTAGGACTAGATAACGACGTTGCACAACATTGCCATAAAATGTAAAAACGGGCTCGAAATGACGAGCTGCGAGTTAAGCAAGCGTGCTGCGTTCAGGGAGGTAATCTGCTCGCTTTTCGGTGGGGTTTGACAGTAGCTTAGTAACTCCGTGTCACCAAAATATTGATAGGGTTTCCAACCTGGCAGAGCCCCCATACTGCATGGAGACCAACTGTATCAACAAACAAAGCAACCCCTCGGTGCTGCTCTCTGTTTAGTTAAGCACATCTTCCTAAAAGAAATAGAAAGGTAATTCCTCAGCTATTTATACAGCAATTTACAACACGAGTCACCGCAAACAGCCCGCTTGCCCTTGCCGTGTCCTGCAGATGCTTGGGCTGTGTTTTTGCAGTCCACCTTGCTCAGCGTGCATGGGTGGCTGCTGCCAAGCGGTAGCCAGACACCCGAGCAGACACAGACAATTAGCAGCGTCCCTCATCAGACGCTTGGACTTTCTGTGTGGTCCTGCTCTTCAAAGCACGAAGACTTGAGCCCAGACCCATGTGGGGTGTGGGAAACGCTCATAGGTGGTTAGTCGAGAAGACAAACCTCCCCACTGGCCATCCTGCAAGGAGCTGGAACGCGCTGAAAGCCACTCAGTGCGTTTTCTGCCTCACTTGGGAAAGGCATGGGGAAGGGGAGCTGGCCCTCCCTGCCACCACTCATCCTGCCAGATGTGGGGTCAGAAATCCAAGTCGACTCAGCCCCCGTAGCAAATGCTCCCCGTGGAGGACCACGGAGGTCCCTGTGCCAGGCAAGCCAGCAGGTCCAGCAGAGAAAGCCGATGTTCAAAGCCATCGATGTTCATCGATGTGTGATGCATCGATGGATGGCAGAGCCAGCAGGGCTGGATGTGGGCTCCCGCACGCCTGGCAGGGAGGCTTTAGGTTCAGATCTGTCCTGCTGGGGTGTCACCAAGAGACTTGTGGTCCTCTCTGGAGGCTGCTGGCCTCATCATATCACCGCTGCCGACAGGCGCTCTTGGTGGGGATAAATCAGACCGTCACGTTGGCCCCATTCCCCCAATGGGTGATGCTAAAGTGAGAAAAGACTACTGTCGTTACCGATTTTGGCCTTCTTTTTAACACAGAACACCAGGCTCCCTGGATAAAATTAATGCTTAAGTTACAACCTTTGGATTTAAGGACGAAGAACTGGGAAAGATCTCTGAATCCGGTCTCCTACCATCACAAAGGAACTCATAAAATCTCTTTCAAAAAGCCAAAAAAGCTCCTTTTAGAAAACCAGAGGGTTTTAGCCATCATTATTCATCCCAGGCTTGTAGGAGAAGGTTTCCAAAGGCAGGGCTCAGCCCACCAGCATCCCCCTTCCCTTGCAGACCCCGGACGCCCCTGCTGAGGGCAGGGAAAGATGGATGCAGTCAGGGTCGTAGGGATCCCTATTGCTGGGAAAACTCTTTCAGGAAATTTAGAAGTTTCACTGTAATGTTTCAGGGGTAATCACAGTTAAGGAGAAAAGTAAATATTTCAAAAGCTCCAAAAGAAGGTGGGACGGGCAGATCCTGGGCTTGGGGTAAGCCAACAAACAGCTCTTGCTCCTGGGGATGGTTTGTGTCAGCCAAAGAGCTGTCTCAAGAGCTGAGGGTGAATAGTGGAGAAGTAAACATCCTCATCTCCTGGTATGTCAGGGAAGAGGCAGTAATACACCACTACAGCTCCAGTTTCTGGTTATTCTGGGTGAGGATTCAAAGCCCTTGCTTGAATTAGCCAAATCTGTTAGCATCCAGACCCCATCTTCTCCTTTGAGCATCCAAAATACGAATTCCTGAAAGGAAAACCACTCAGAGACAACATGGGGATTAAAGGCACTTTACAAATGCTCCCTTGCAGGGCAGACTTGCTCCCACGCTCACCCTGCAGTTTTCCAAGGGAGAGGATGACTGCAGTTTGTTGCTGAGCTTCATCCCACCAGCCTGGCCTGGCCTGGCTGGCTTTGTGAGTGGTCGACACAGTGCTCTCCACCGCTGTTGGCATTTAAAGCAACCTGAGCTGTGGGGCAAATGGTGCCAACATAGGTCTGACTCTGCATCTGTACCAATGACACCATCCCCAGGGCAGCTCCCTGCACCCAGCATCTGCTCTTTTTCTCTCTCTGCAAAGTGAAATGTGATTGCATGTTTGTGACTGCTGCACCCTCGCCGGAGTCTCAACAGCTCTGCTAGTGTCTGGGCTCCTGAGGCAATAAACAGAGAGGGGAGAAAAAGCCAAAACACCAGGGGAAACAAGAGAGGAGACAGGGAGCTGCCAAAAAAGACTCCCTCCTGCTTGTTCAGACAAAGCTTCTCTCGCAGCCAAAAGTGGCAGAAAAATGCTGCCCTATAAAAGCAGGCAGGGAGCAAGTAAAGGGAGAGATGCCCCTCACTGCCAGCTGGACCCTGGGGTTTGCACGCCAGGGGAGTGGGGCTGGCTCTGCTAAACCAGGCTCCCGGGGAGTGGGTGCACCAGGCACCAGGTCCTTCTGTGGGTGCATAGCTGGGGGGGGTGATTTGCACCCTGTTGTGAAGGATGGAAGGGAGGAGGAGTGAGAGATCCCCAACCTTCCGTCTTCTTAAAATGCCCCTCCTGACACTGAAAAAGAGAGGGAGCTTTAATAAACAGTCCTTTTTTAAAAGCTTCTGTCTCCATCTTTTCTAGATTAAACTGTGTCGTCTGTCTCCAATCTAAATGTTAAGTCGAATCGGCTACAACGTGTCTGCAGAAGCCCCAAGTGGAGCCTGGGATACTGTCTGGGTTTGCGAATACTCCGTTTGAAAATCCCACAAGGTTCGAAGCTCTTAAAACAGAGCCCACCAGAGTTGCTGATAGACATCCCTCTCCTTCCTGCAGGCTTTTGGCTCGCTGCTGAGTTGGGTCACAGCAGACCATTTGACGATAGTCCAGTATTTCGGAGAAGACAGGGTGGCCGAGCAGAGGAGGCGTGCAGCTGCAAGTCAGGAGACCCAGACGGAGCTACCAGCTCCATGAGTCTGGATGTGTCGTGTCCTTTCTCCATTTATTGCTGACAGCATGATAAAGCCTTTTGCAACATCAATCATCTTCAAACAATAAAACCCATAAAACAGACCAAACATCTTGCTTCCAAACACATCAGGATTAGTGACTTCAGTTCTGTATTGGCTGTAAGTGTGACTTTATTATGATAAAGTAGGCTCTATCAGTCTAATACTCTTAGCAAAGGCTACTTTAATGGGCTGGAGTTTATTTTCCTGGACTACCACACACAGTCACCACAGAAGAAAACAGAGAGGACTTGATGAGACTCAAGAGCACACAGATAATTCTTTGCAACTTTAAAACTGATTTAATGTTTGCACATACGTAATGCTCCTGGATGTTTTTAATTCTGAGAAGTTGCTCAGGATGTCCAGAGGAAAGTTTTAAGTGGATAATTAAAACACAGAGACAACCCACCCTAACCAGCACAGTGATGCTGCTTTGCAAAGACTGAACTGAGTATTACTTGTTCTTGGTGGCTATTACCCTTTTTGTACTTGGCACCCTGGCATCCAAGCCCATAACGAAGTCAGCTTCAACTCCAAGAACCCAATTTTCCTGACAGCTGTTATGAAACAATGACCTGAATATTTCCCATTGCATTTTATTTCTTTTTCTTCTGCCTTATTTTTTTTTCCCTGCACGGGAATGTAAAGCTCAGTTTCTGCAAATACTCATGACGATGACATCCTGGCTTCAATGCTTGCATGCTGCTGCCAGTAAAACCTGATGGACTGAGTATCCGTGAAAAGTGGATACAAAGGGTGTAATCGCAACTCGGGCAAATTTGTATAAAAGTCTCAATGAATATTCATGACATTTTTGTGGCATTCAGCCATCGCCAGCATTTTGGACTTCTCCCATCAGTATTGTAGCCAGTTGTGGGGAAGGGGAATAGTTTCACTCTTCACACAGGAATTATCAACCCTTCACTGCCAGATTAGGGCCAACACAAATTTACTCCTTTGCAACACTTAGCGCAGCCTGTAGACATCCTAAACACAACCCTCAATCCAAGATGCACCCTCCAGTCATCCTTGATGTTCTTTACCCCTGCAGTCTCAAAACACAGGGAAAACACCAACCTCTCCAAATAATTTCAGAACCACTGACTGCTCTGCTAAAGACCAAATGGCAAGTGGGCCGCTGCCTTTCTCACAGAGATTTTACCTTTGCAAAACCAGCTCAGGTTTGGAGAGCACCTGGCGCAGGGCAGAGCACCTCAGTTCAGCCAGGTCCTCTGGCTGCTGCTAGAAGGCATGCCACTAATAATATTTTCTCTCACCAGCAAAAGTTTTGACAAAATTTTTGGATATTTCTACTTTATTCATAGGAGCCTTGCTGACTATGAAAAAGAAAAACCTGTTGTGGGTGAAGAACAGACACGTTTCCCTCTGTCAGCTTCAGTCACCTGAAATGCCATCTCCAAAGAAACATCTTCATCAAGACAGATAGTATTTACTTTCTGCAGTGAACGTGACAATAAAATACATCTAAGCACACTGTAAAAATGAAATAGTAGGACTGTTACATCACAGCTACCACACTGCCAGGCCATTGGGTTTGTTGGATCCACAAGGCTTTAGCAGGAAAGGCTCTTAAAATTAAGTCAACTTGTGATACTGCAAGACGGCAGGTCATGTCCCTGAAATGTGTCATTTCCTCATGAAAATTTGGCTTACAGTAGGTTAATAAACCAGCCACTGCTGCAAGAAAATGATTGTGTCTCTGGACCACCTCAATGTTCTCCTGTGTGGATGTGAGGACACTGGTTTGGGTTAGTCCCAAAGACAGTGCTCGGTTATAATTATCACAGCTCTGGCTTGGAGCTTGCTGGGGGTCACACAGACCCACGAAAGCTTTATCATATTATTTCACAGAAACCAAAAGGCTGGCAGCAACCTACCGGGCAGATTCCCCTTTGCTCAAGGACGAAGCAAAGAGAGGAGAGGCTCCGGCAGCCTCCGAAACCCTCACCGGTCAGGAGGGTCGGTGACCCTTCCATGGTACAAGGTGTCAGCAGCGCTCCTCTGCACCAGACGTTTACGTAGTCCCAACCTGGCATGAGGGCAGCAGTGCCCAGCGATGGATGTCGGTAGGAGCAGGGGCCTGAGATCAAACACCTGAATGCAGCTGGGAAGCACTGACACCTTTTTGGGTCATAATCTGAGCTTTTTTTCCTGTCATCCATTGCTGACATTTTTATTAATCCCTCCCATTTCACTGAGTGCTCTAGCTGACCTTAAATTCAGTCCAAAACTCACCGGAGCCTTTTTCCAGTTTCCTTTGTGGGACGTGATAAACTTGTGCTAGTAAAACAAAACGCAAATGGCTTCAGTCTGACCTGATGCAGCTCTTCTGGGATCAGTCTGACTTGGCCAAAGAAAAGACAAATATTCACTCCGCACACAAAACAAGACAAAGCTGCAAAAAGTTGTTTGACAGCTTTTTGTCATACAGAGGCACTTTCAGAGTTGTCAGGACATGAAAGAAAGCACTATTAAATAATATTTGACTTGTGTATTATGTCACATGAAGTAAACATCATCTGTTGCCCTGATGGCTTGCTTCGGGTTGGAAAACAACCTCTACTGCCAAGGCACCCAGGCAACTTTCTAAAACAGGCTCTTGCCCAAGCACTCGGAGCAGTTTTTCTGTCTCTGTGCTGCAGCCGAGCCCCTGGCAGAGCCAACCTCCTGCCTGTGGACAGACGGACGGAGGCAGAGGACTCCTGAGCAGCCTCAAATCCCATCGGGCTCAGCCGGATGAGCAGAACTGCACCCTGATTCCCAGCCCCAGGAAGCGATGCAGACCTCCACGGGCAGCCTTTGAGGCTGGAGCCCAGTTTCCAGCTATGGGACAAGCCCAACCAGTCACTCAGATGGAGACCACAGACCTACAGCCATGGGAAATGTGGTGCCGAGTATGGAGAGCCACTGGGAAAGGTAGAGGAGGTGTGCAGAGATTTTGGCTGTGGCAAGGATCGGGTTAATTCAATGTTATTAGTAGAGAAATGAAACCAGCAAAGGAGCCACTCCAAAAATTCACCCTGGAAACACAATTGCCTTAAGGGAGAAAAAAGATGCAGAGGGAAAAGTCAAAACCAGAAGGTGACATTTGGCTTGGGAGAGAAATACAACCTGATGCATCAAGGAGAAATTAATCCCAGCCTGGAAAAAAAATCCTTAGGATGAAGAGATGCTGTAAAGAGCAGTCTGGGGCGTGCATGCACCAGAAAAGGTTTTTGTCTCCCCCTCAGAACATCCCTATCCGGGAGACACCAGGAGGTGCAGAGTGGCAGAAACCGTTGCCCTCGGGCCAGCTCTTTCCTCTTAGGGCACAAAGAGAAAATGTGAGCATCAGGATGCAGCGATGGTCTGTACGGCTACACGGACAAGCCCTTGAGCAAAGACAGTGCCATGAGCAGCACGGTCACCCAAGGAACACCCAAAACATTGCAAATAACGACAGCACCTTCAATTCAGGACATATAAAGAGCACAAGGAAAAATCAGTTTTCTTGGAAAAATTCCAGCAAAGTGCTATTGAAGTGACTCCACCCCGGGGAGGTTTTGCACACATAGACTCGCTCCTGCGTGGAAAGGTCACAGTCCTGGGACATGCATGGTTGCCCCCGGAGATCCCTGCACCCCAGGAAACTCCCATTGCTTAGGGAAGCTGTCAAAGAGTCTGAGCCGAGCCCAAGACAATGGGGTTGGCTTGGGAATTGCTATGATTTTTATAGCACTAAATTTGATAGATTACCAAGATTTATTGTTTGTTTTTTTAAGGAAAACGTTTTATGGAACCCAAAAATATTTTGCTAAGGAAAATAAAAAAGCCACTTACAGAAGGCTTTGTGAGCCACCCCATAGACAAATGTTACTAAGCACAGTGTTTAAACTGGGATTAGAGACACGATCGTTAAATAGCAAGAAGCAACACAATCTTTAGCGTGGGAAGTCCCCACCCCATCGATCGCTGTGAATCAAAATGATGCCGAGGGTGGTATCAGGGCACTCTTGCCTTGTCCTTAGACTTTTTCTCTCGGCATCTGCTCCGTGGTCCTAAATAAGAGGCAGGGCTAAACTTTGGTCTGGCCCAGGGGAATGGTCCTAACCTACGTGCAAACACCCACCACATACAGGACTCCACTTTGCGGCTGGATTGCAAACATCTTCTGGAGATACCGGGGCTTTTGCCTTTGGATTAAGTACAAAGGCCTGGTGGTGGTTTACAAACAAATGCCTTAAAGATAAACGCATGAAGTTTTTGTAGGAAAAGATGTTCTTGCAGGAAGTGAAGGAAAAGCAAATGTGAGCTAATCAGGGCAAAGACAGAACAAATGAGTTCATGGCCAAAAAACCCCTAAATTCATTGCCATAAAAGATAAAAATTGAATGAGTAATGAGAGCACAGCTTTCTCACAGCGGGAGGAAAACTGGATAAAAATGCAGAGGTCTTTTCACCAAACAAATCTCTTCCACGGGAGGAAAAAAGGGAAAATATAAGAAATATAATTATCCATCAGCTGCTTAGCCAATTTTGTCTTGGTGTCCTGTATAATAAATGCAATTTAACACTTTGGGAATACAAAGGGAGAATTGTGTACAGGACCTGACAAACACGTGACGGACATTAGTAATGGAAATTCAAGTCTTCCCAGCCAGGCAGACATGGCCCAGGAAGGGGCCATGCTGTTACTAACAGGGAAAGGGGAGAGAAGGAAAACAGAAAGATGAGCAAAGGAAGTCATCAGTGAAGTTGGGGGAACAAACCCCCCAAAATCTCTTAAATTAGGTCTGGCCACTCTCCTTGGTGCCTTTGTGCTGGTCCAGAGGGGCCTGGGAAGGCTGAGCATCTCTCCTAGATATGCTTAAATAGGGCAGGTCGGATCGAACCGCACTCCAGAGGGGCTGTCCCAGCTGGGGTCAGCCTCTGCCGATGCCCAGCCTACCCTTGCAGCAGACGCCGCGCACGGACGACTTCCCTCTGCACTCTTGGATGGTTTTGTGGGAAATTACATTTTTAAGAGAGAAGAGGAGAAGCGAGCGGCTGCTAACCACAGCGGAGATGGAGCAAACGGGATGCTGGCCAAGCCAAGGCTGGGGCTGTGCGTCATTGTAATCTCCGCTAATGCTTCCCCGGATAACAACAGCGCGGCTTGGTTGCAGCCAGGCTGCCCCAGTGGCCCCCAGCCCCATTGGCCAGTGGGAGACTGTATACAGTCCAAAAGCAAGGAGAAAACCACACGCCTGAAGATATCCTTCCCCATTCATGCATTTGCACAGCCTCCTCTGCACACTAAATGATTTCCCGAGGTTTATTTTATGTAGTGCTTTTCAATGGTTACAGTCGTCAGATGCTTTCCATGACAAGACACTGGTTTTTCAGTTGCTTTGCCAAAATTCAACTACTGGGGCTTAAATTTTCCAAGTGACCATCTGCTTCAGTCTAGATTTTGGGGGCAGAACATCGCTTGAAATATGTCTCGTGTTTCGTAGAATGAGCTCATGGAAAACAGGGTTGTTTTGTTCACATTTAAAAAAAAAAAAAAAAAAAAAAAAGAATCCTCACTGTTTCACAGAGCAACACTAACATTTCCATACAACAGAGTGAAACATTAAAGTTTGCCGGAGGAGAGAGGAGTTTGCAAGTTCAGAGCCATAAGAAGGAAAGCATCGCTGCTGGGGAGGCTGAGCAGCAGCCAGGAAGTTTTCCCCATCACTCCAAACAGAGATCTGCCATCAGACAGACCCGTTCCTGGGATAAACACAGCACCCCACAGGGGACCCAGACCATGTCCTCCTTGGACCAGTCACTAGACCCTTGCTGGATGGAGCAATTGCACATGTCCGCCTGTGCATCTGCAAGGCTCTCCTGTTGATGCTTGCCCTGAGCACGGGCTTTTTTGCAGGGCAAATGCAACATGGTCACGTCTGGAGAGTGCTGCGGAGGTATTTTCAGGCAGGCTAGTTCAAAATGCAGCTGTGATTACATCATTTATTAATTTGTGGTAGAGAAAGTATCCCATAAGTCAAGACCAAGAGAGATTTCTAGTGCTTTGACACTAGAGATTAAACAGAAATAAACACAGGAGTATCAGTAAAAACGACTGCAAAATAAAAGGGTAAGTGGTTAAGAACAGATAAAAATCAGTTATGTTAGCCTATAATAAGGATTTAACTGGAGGGAGGAGAAGGGGATATAGAGACCATGACAAATTGACAAGTTCTTCACTGTTTATGAATAAAGGATGTACTTAAAAGAATAAAGAGCATTTTTAGAGAGGGGAGGTGTGGGCAGGAGTATAGTTGTGTATAGTCCATTAAGCTGAGCGTGCTGCATTTTAGACTTGCCTATCTTGAAAAATGGCTCCGAGGTATCTCGTACCAGCATGTGTTGTTAAACTTAAAGGATTAGTTAATACCTTATTGTCCAAAGCACTCTTTAAGAGACAATGATGTTTCCACTAGACTCAGTAGCTGCCTCCAAGGCACACATGTATCAGTAATGAAATCCTACAGCTTTCTAAATGTTTTGGAAAAAAGTACACAAAAAAGGCCCATAAACAAGGACAGTAGCAGTAGATACATTCTTCTGAATCTTTATAGCCTGTTTGGGAACTGTTACATATGGGGTCTGCCATGCACTCCACAAGGGATCAAATCCTACACTGAGCAATGCCAAAACCTTCATTTGTTCCGCGGGACCCCAGCACTCCAAGTGTATTAAAGGGATTGACAAACCTCCATCCCTTTAGCAGGGTCCCTGGGACCATAACAGCACTGCCCTGGTGACTGTGGCCAGCAGGATCTGCTAATTCCAACCCCCACTCTGCCCTTCACTCTCTTTTTTTCTGCCTTTTCAAGATCAGAATTTTCAGACGTACTTGATAATGAAGCAACTGTTGTCTGTACCAGTGTTGGGGGGGTACCGCGCACTTGGAAATAACATCTCCATAAGCTAAGTGTGAAACCGAGGATGCCACACCACTGTTTTAGTTATGGAGCCAAGAAAATCAAGAGTTTTTAAGTCAATGAATAACTAAATAAAATAACTTAAAGATACCTATTAATCTTAAACCAAAAGGAATGTTTCAGGAAAACACTCACCTCTCCTCCCTACCCTTTGAAAAACTTCAAATAAAGTCTTCAACACATAACATGATTTTTCTTGCTTCGAAATAAAATAGTCTGCTTCACTTTTTAGTTACTCAGACTTCTTTTTAAAAAACTTTTCTGTTTTTGAAATTTCCTTTTAATGCTGGCCTAAAACACACTCAAATCCAAAGGATGACAAAATGAAGCACAAGGATTTTTAAAAAGCTTTAGTAGAAAAATTAAAGATCCAACAAGTTCAGTCTCAGTTCACAAGAGCTCCAGACCTTCCAAAACCTTATTTTAAAATGTGTCCTTCCCTTCAGTGATTCACCTGCCCCTTTGCAGCATGTTGTATGTAACTTGATGATAACAAGACTTGGAGAAGATGCTCAGGCACATGAGTGTGGGCACTGTTCAGGTCTGTCTTGCACCTGCAGGACAACATCTCCTTGCTGATGGACACTGGTGGCAGGGGAGCACCCACTGCAGTGCCATGAGTGACTGCCAGCCTTGACATCCTGCAACAACTTGCCCAAACCAAGAGACCACTTACCTATAAGAAGCAGCACATGCCTAAAAACCCCTCCAGGATTATGCAAAAAGCGTAAATGCGCATAGGCCTGAGGAGTTTCACTGAACAAATTGGACATATTCGCATGAATGAATTTCTGCAGATTTTTCCGTGAGTGTTAAAGAAATGGCAAGAAGTATCTGTGCGATAGGAAAGGGCTCTGTTGCTTGCAGTACCGCGGACTCCACATCCCAAAGAGCTCAGAAAGGATCAGGCTGCAGGGAGGACAGGGACGATTCCCCGGGCTGTTTTTAAAGGGTATTTTAAAAATATGGCCTGCACGTGGAAAAAATTGGGAACAGCTTTCATAAAAAAGGTTTTGTTCTATCTGTTCGAGTGAAGATATTTATGATGTCTGCCGTGTCATTCCAGATTTGTCATGGGCCATTAAATATCCACCTGGATATTGCATCATTTAACTACTGGAATGCGTAAGCATTTCTGCTGCTCGTGAAAGAGCAACTATTAGCTGTATAGAGCATAAGTGCTCTGCTATACTTTAACAAATAAATCAGAAAGTGGAGCAGATAATACAACTGTGTTCAGTTGTGGTAGACTGATAGTTATGTGTATTTATTTTTTTTAACTGATCATGACAAGAATGTGAGTAAGGGCTGTATATATTGTTTCTGGCCTTCCCTTGAGCTTGTTAATCTTCTCCGGGTGTCAGCAGCATTTTGGAAATCCATCTGAGGGGGTCCCTTCTCAAATGAGACCCTGCACAAACATGGTCAGAAGGCAGCCCCTGCAGCCTCATGCACGGGCAGATGCCTGGCGTGGACCAAAAAAACCCCATCTCACTTCAAAAATGTGCTCCAAGCTTTGTGCATCTGAAGGTGGAAAGCCATTGCTCGGTCAAGGTGGCTCCAACCTGTCAAGATCTGGAACAGGATTCTGAAACAGGGTCTCAAATTCTGCTTTTGTGCATGAAACGTCCACACAATAACCCAAACTTTTTTGACAACCGCGATGCCTCAGAGATGTGTCCGGCCTTAGGTAATGCTTTTCAGACTCTCCCCTCATGCTGGCTGGTCCACCTGCTTCACGCTTGTGTTCGAAAACCATCCACCTCTTCTAAGTGTGGCTGGTGACGCACATTGTCCTCCAAGGGGGACTTCGGGGGACACGCAACATTACTACAAACACCCACGCAGTATTTAAAGTGGAAGATAAGTCTCATGGTTACACAAGGCACCAAAATGGGTATTTACTCAAGAGAAAGCATCTGATGACATATTTCATGACTACAGCCCTCTTTGGTGGTCCTGGTTTATCCAAGATTAAAAAAAGGTTTTAATGCCTCATACTGAACTGATGAAAACAAGGTGCTACAGTAGCTGTCCTGCAGTTGGATATTGGCACATGATGGGCAAATCCAACGGGCAGGGACAGCGCTGGAAAGGGCTCACTCTGCCAAATGTAGGGGGTTTAAAGTACATCTATTTCTTTCCAATCCTCAGTGGGGATGGTGGAAAGGAACCTAAGCCCTCTCCAAACTCAAAATGTAGTTGTAGAGTGTTATTGGGAAAATGGAGTGGTTTCAGTGGGAGGGATATAGCCAGGCGCAGGGGGGAGCTGGAGCGTGGATTTTGGGGCTGGCTCTCCTGAGGCAGCCTGTGAGCCCTGCTCGAGGGCCAGCAGCCCCACGGCCTTTGGCCACGGCGCACGTCATCTCACAGAGTCCCCGGGGGATGTGGATATTGGGAGCATGTCAAAAAGGTCAGAAAATCTGGCAGGTCTCTGCCCAGATGACATCAATTTTGGAAGAACTTCGCAGGAATCAAAATCCTGCTGGGGAGAAAGCAAATGTCTGCAGATCTGCAACTGCAGGGGAAGGAGAAACTCTTTCTGCAGGAAGGTTTTCTGGTTGCTCTGCAAGTCACTCAGATGCCCAGGCCCCATCAGATACCCAGTTAATGTCTCCTGGTTGTCACTGGAGCGGCAGCAGCAGCTGCAGAGCTGCAGGTTGGTCCCAAGTAGGATGTTCCTCCCTCCCAGAGCCGCAGGAGGTTTTCTTTTGTAATTCCAAGGGACCGGACCCTAAATCTGTTGTGTTTACTCCAATAAGCTGCTCACAACAGAGGCCCCCACCCTCCTCCTCTGATGAAACTGAGCAAGATCGAGTTCCCTTGCAGAACAATTTTATCAGCAATTTCAAAGCCGCTCTACCCTTCCCAAGCCCAGAAGAGGCAGGTGCTCACAGTTTACTGTAAACTCAGTAACTCACTCTCACAAGAGAAGTGTGAAACAACTCTTACTGTACTGGGACATATGGACAGAAAATCTCCCTCCAGGACAAACATATTTCAAATAAAGCCATCCTCAAGAAACACTCTAGGTTTAGGAGAAAGCAGGTCCTATAAAGTAAGCTCTGTGGCACTCGTCTTTGGAGGGGAGGGGGGAATTGTTTTCCTTGGCATTTCCCATCCTTTTTTGCCTCAGCTGCAGACAGGAGGAAAGCAAAACACACACATGGTCCCCAGGACGGCGGTGGGGAGAGGAGAGGGAGAGTTTCCAGGCTGGGGTTGGTGCCGCATTCCTCTGGAGAGCCTCTCCAATGCCACCCAGCACAAAACCAGCAGGTCACTGCGATCAGCCAGAGCAAGGAGCACCGAGGTGCTCTTTTAAAAATAGATACTGCAACACACAGAAAAGGAAAGCCTTGGTAAAATGTGCAAGCAGTCTGTCGACGCAAGGCAAAGAACAAGCAAACAACACCACCAAATAGAAAAGTGATGTATCCAAAAGTCCCATCGTAATAAAACTATTGTCTCACTACTGCTTTGCCCACTTAGACTCTATTACCTGACTTTCTCCAACAACCACTAAAGCCCACAGGGTGTTTAAAATTGGTTATTCCTTTAATTTAAATACAGCAAGGCTCCACGTGCCAGTCATTACAGAGAAAGCAGGAACACTGGCAGCAGGACCCACCATAGAGCAATCTGTCCCAATAGCTAAATGTCAGCAGACAGCAACAGGTAAAAGTCAGGCTGATATTTGCTTTGCTTCTTTCCCAGACCAAGATCTGACTAGTAACAGCTGCCTACTTTATGGCTGTCTCTTTTTATTACTTTATTCCCTTCCATGCCCCCCAAAAAAGGCAGAAAAAAAAAAGAATGGCTAAAATTTATGGCTAGAAGAAACCGATTACTGTTGGCAAGTGAACTGAAGGGATCAATTGTTCCATACGGCAAAAGCCAAAGAACTCAGGGCTCTATTCACAAGAAAAGACTGATGTGCTAAAGGGCATGGAAATGCCACTTTTATTGTGTGGCGGAGAATTTTCACATTTGAATCCAAATTCCATAAGAAAGCGTGGTATGCAAGAGACCCAGCTACAAGGGCTGGCCAGACAGCATGTGTGAGCAGAGAGCATGTGCGCGGGGAAAGCATAATACCCTGAGCACAAAGGTTCTGTGTTCATGTCCTCCCGGCACAATGTCGGGCTTTCACACAGGCAGGGAATTATGTGCAAAATGCCTGGAAGTCAGCACCAAACGTGCTCTGAAACGAGCAAAGCCGGAGCAATGTTCTCCCCTTCCCCACCCAAGCATGGGCCGTTAGGTCCGTTGCTGCTGGTGGTGTGAGAAAAACTTGGTCAAACGCATGAGAATCCCTGTTTTAAGGGTGGGAGAATAAAACCCTCATGTTTCTGTGCTTCAGGAGAAGGAGAGGCAATTCCCAAGCCGAGTGGGCTGGGGGTCCGTGCCCATAGATGGGAGCGGGGATGCGGGGCAGGGTGAGCGCTGGCATCGGTCACGGCATGTCGGGAGAAGTCATCGGAGGTGGGACGCGAAGAAATACGAGACCCTTGGCTCGAGGACAGACGTGCAAACTGTTTATGTATTTGTACAGTGGGGCATGTTGATAGAGCAGTTAAGCATGATGGATCCGAAGAAGCCAATTCAAGCTGTATTTTTGGACGTGCATCAAAGGCAGCTCCCGATGGGGAAGCGGAGGGTTCGGGGCACGCCGCGGCCATCTCGACCCCACGTGCCGCGCTCGCGGGGGTACTGTCCCTAAAAGCTCTTGCTGCTGGGTGCCCCACAGAAAGTGGGAACAGATGACTCCTGCTCAACACTGGGGACAGCTATTAACGACCAGATGATTCGCTGCTTTCTGATAGACAGCTGTGCAACAGCAGAGAGCCAAATAGGAATTTTGCTTTGCAGTTTTTCAAGCAGAAAATGGGAGTTGGGCCCAAATTTAATAAAACTGCCAATGGCAGCTAGGTACCTCGCTCCCCAGAAGGCCTTGGAAATCGCAGCCCTTGCTCAGTTAAGTGAAAAAAAAGAAAGTTTTCAGAACAGCCAAGTACAAATTCTTCTAAGGCAAATGCCAATGTCGAGATTTCCCAGGTTTTGTTCTGGGATGCTCTGTCTGCGGGCATCTGAAACTCAGGACACACAAATGTTTATGCATTTAGAAGGAGGCTTGTGGCTAAATTTGGGCAAAGGTTTGTGAACTGCAGGAGGGGGGAAAAGGCAGTGGGAATGACTTCAGCCTGTGCTAGCGCAGACCCGAAGATCAGCGTTAGAAGCACAGCTCCCATCTGGGGCTGGCGCAGTGGGAGCGGGCGGTATCGATGGCTCTCTGGACGGCTGACAGCACAGATGTACTGCAGCTTAGCCTGTGACTAATTTTAACAAGCTGCTTGCACGGTTACAAAAGGCAGATCTGTTGGCATTTTTACTTTCAACCACCTGGTCTTGACAAACATTTTCTGCAAATAGCACATATGTCATGAGGCTGGACTCGGGAGATGTGCAAGGCAGGGAGGAGTTTAAATCCCGAGGATGGAGGCAAGGGCTGGAAGTGGTCGTGGCCGGGATATCCCACCAAATATCAGGTCAGCGTAACCGACAGTGGTCAATGGGCTGAAAGAAGACAAAGTTCATAGGAAAAGGTGAAACTTTTATAGGACAAATGATGCAGTTGGACAGGTCTATTGCTCATGATGGACACAGTGCCTTCTCCAGGCATGGACTGGAGCAGGAAAATCCACAGTGTATTGACATAAGCCTTGCACCAATTCTTGTCCTTGCTGGGTCCATCCCTATTAAATGCAAGAATGAGGGACACAGCTTGAGGGGGAAGAAGCCCAGAAGATGACACAGGTTAGACCCTTTAAAAGAGAACATGTTGAACAGTTTTCATAAAAGGTTTTTATTTAAAATAGCTCCCTCTGTGCTCAAGCCAGCAGGGGAGGACACAGCTACAGAGATGTGGTGCTTCCAGCGGTAATCCTGGATCGGTTGGAAGTCTCAAGCTGGATGCCATTGGGCACTGCTGGGCTTCTTTGGGCAAGGCTGCTCTTTTTCCAGGAGATCCAGAGCACAAGCCACTCTGAGGGACCTACACATGCAGCAATGACCGCCACAGTTCTCGTTTTCTCATCCCACAGCAACATCCACCGCCAAAATTCAGGGAGGAAGGACTGGTGTGAATTAGTGTTAGAAATGAGCCAAATTCAAGCATCATGACTAAGCACAAAGATAACAAAGGAGCTACTAATGCAGTCTCCATCCCTTGACATCTTCACTGGCAGGCCATTTTGGAATAAGAGTTATTGGGCTCATTGCCAGGGTGACTGGGTAAATCCAATGATTCATGAAATGTAAACTTCCAGTTGTTGATCTTGTGATACTCTCTGCCCTTAAAACTAATCCAGCTGTTCACAGGAGTTTCTTCTCGTTTCCTGGAGCCTGGCACGATGAGGGACGTGAAGTGCAGAAGAATACAAGAGTACAACATCAAACCAGTGGGGCCACGTCTTGACTCGACTAATTTGTAGGTCTCTTTTTGCAGATGGGGATGGTGAGGGACTGCTGAAAAGTTGGTCTTTGATGAGACGAGGGAAGAGAAGAGGACAGCAAGTGGTGCAGAAACTATCACAGTGAAATCATGTTTTCTGCCTTTTAGAACGATGAAGCTGGTTCTTCTCTCTGCATCTAGAATTAATTTACTTCAGATCTGGTGGGGATGAATGGAGAAGTGGGGAAGCCCTGGAAATCTGCAGACCCGTTCTCCTGTTAAAACGTGTCCTGGCTCGCAAAGCTGAACTGTTGTTCCAGCTTGGTTTTGGGCTACGCTAGAGCCATTTTCAACCTTCAGAATAAAAGAAAAAGTAAAACAAGCAAACAACAATCCAAGAGCTTATGTGTCAGATCAGCTGAAATGCTGGGTCTCTCCTCCCCAGAAAGTGTTTCATATTTTTACTGCAGTGTTACCAAATGGGTCTCCACTGACCTATTATATAAAGCTCATAGTCAAAACCAGACCATTACAAACTTTCTGCACACAGCCTCACCCCTGAAAAGGGTCAATCAGGAGTTTCAATAGTTGGTAAAACACACACTTTCAGTTGCCTACACAACACACAGACTCTTCACAGCTTGCTTTAAATTAGTCGTGGGACAGCAGAGAGGAATGAGAAGGATTTGAAAAGATGGAGATTTAGGAACAAATGATAATTTATGTCTTCTAGAAAATGCAAGTCAAACCTTGCCTGTTCTGGCCCTTCAGCACTCCTGATGGGAACAGGATATGTGTTTAGCATATCTCCAAGGTATTCTCATATGAACATGACAACCGGGTGCCTACTGTGAGGACAGCTATAACAAATCACCCACATTCTTTTCAAGCCAACGCTGCAATTGTTCTTCTCGTCGGATCATCTGGCTTCAGTGTGGGCTCCCTTCAATTTCTAACATGGAAAGTATTTCCAATAGTTGACAGATGTCTTTCCTCGCTTTACACTCCTTTCTTACCCTCTTCAGTGTTAGCCTTACAGGAAATACCGAGTTAATTGGAAAGATTAGGGAAGGTCTCCTACAGCTATTGGAGGAGAAAGTGGGAGCAGACAGAATGCAGTAAAGGGAAAATAATTCCTTTAACATTTTATTTTAGTATTAAACTTTAAATACTAACAGCCAGAGAAAGGGCGGGCTCTAAAATTATGTTGAATGTTTGTTATCACTCAGCACAAAGTGATCTCTCTCATAATAATTTTAAACTAGTAGTTTAATTCTTTGCCCACATATAGAAGACATTTTCCAAGAAGCAAGCATTTGTAAACAGTTACTAGAAATATGATTTGATCATGCTGTGCAATACTACAGTGTATCGTCCAGCTTACTGGTTTATCCCACACACAGACCTCAGGTTTTTTGCCTATTAACTTCTCTCCTGTGGAAGATGCAATATTCATTCTCAGCAGCAAAAAACACCAAAAGAAACACACAGAGGAATTTCTGGAGCTTGTAGATAATGAAAATTTCTATAGAAATTGTCTCTCATGAGCTCATTGGACTTGGAAGGAGGCAGGGTTTGATGCCAAGATTTCTAAAGGACAAGAAGTCCTCCCAAATGATCCGGGAGTGGGATTCAGGTTTTTACCTCCACCTCCTCTTCCCCATTTCACAGAAAAAATGAATATCCTCACACCGATACCAGTTTGGTCTGAAGTTTGATCTGCTCTGATTTACAGGCTATATTCAAGTGTGAGCGGTTCCAAAGAATTTTCGTCCTGAAAGGACACAAAACACACCCTGTCCTAATTATTTTCCTAAATATACTGGGGCCATCCAAGCTGTTTGGACAGCAGGAGCCTACAGTCGTAACACAGATATCTAAGTACCACTGAACTAAATATATTACTCCTTTGGTAGTGCTGCTCTTGCAGTAAGACAAGCACCGTCCTCCTCAAAAAGAGATTTGTAGTCAAAGGGAGAGGGTGGAAAATGGACATCTCTATTCTGCAGAGACCAGCTGCAAAATCCCTGCGTGAGGAAAGCGTACCAAAAGAAAAAGCTCTGCATGAGCGATGCTGAACACACAGCACTTAGCTCCTTAGGTCCAGTGAGAGGCGACTCAGAGATCAGACACGGCTGGAGCATGGATGTACGAACAGATAATAAATTAAAAACAAGAGTTTTGTGTTTCGACCTAGATGAGGAAGCACAGACAATTAGCAATGACATGGTAGTTCAAGGTACAAGTCAGTGACAGTAACTGCAGAGCTCTACAGTATCCTGGCAGGAAATTGCTTCATTAAGATGCAGGTCTCTGAGCTGTTACCACCATTACGACTGGTGGGGATAATTTGGGATAATTTTCAAGATCGGTATTATTTGTGTCATGCCAGTCAGCATTTATCCTGCAGGTCAAAACTCAGCACTCATTTAAAAGACATTTCAAAGCATTACCTGCTCAGGCATCTGGAAGTGCTTAGGCATGTGAACCTGTTTGCTATTTACGCTGCTTAACTGTTCCCATGTTAGAGTGTGGTGGAAAGCTGGGTGATAGCAAAGAAAACAGTGAAGTGCAAGACCCAGTGCCTCTCCCAAGGCCATGAGATGTTAAAAGTCCACTGGCAGCTTTGTTTGCTCTTTGATTTCTCCTTATGTCATGCCTTGAGAGTCCTAGGGAGGAAGTAACAGGGCAAGGGAAGGAAAATGAAAAGTAGCCATGACTTCGGACGAGGAGCTGCTCCGATGACTTCAAGATGAAGGCTGCCAAAGTCTGATGGAGAACAGGAGCATCCAGAAGGGAATCTGCAGGGAACAAGACCTTAACGATGGATGCCTCAGCTGAGGACACTGAACAGATGGGATCCAGTGAGGAAGGATCTTCTGCCAGGAGCCATAAAGCCTGAAGAAAGCCCATGAGAATTGTGATGAAGAGCTGCAAGAATGCTTCATGAGCACTACTGAACTGCCAAAAAGAAGTCATAGGCCTGCAAGTCATAGCAAAACTACCCATGGCACATTCTGACTTAAAGTTCAATGCAGTTTTGTGTTAAAAGATCATACCTCCACATGCCACATGTGGTGGCTGGCAGAAGGAAGGAGATAAATTACAGCAGAAGGCAGGCTGTGATGTGTAAAAGCTCCCAAACAGCCACACTCCAGAGGCAGGACGCTCGCCTTATGCAAACAAAGCAATAGCAATTGAAGTTCAGTGCTGATAGAGGCAAAGCTGTACATGCTGGAAGGTGCTCACATCACTGCACGGGGCAGAAAGGGATCGATAGCATTAAAGCAGAAGGCACGGGGAAGGCCTCAGCTGAACATATAGGCATGGTGAACAACAGGCTTCAGCAAAGCTCCATCACAGAGAGCGATACGGAGATAAGTGGAGATGTGCCACTCTGCTACAGGACACACCATCCTTGGAGAACGCAGGGCAAGGAGGAGTTCAGAGAAGCTAAGCAGCCACTGAGACAAGAAAAAAGTTCTCCTCTGAAGAGGCAGTACAAGTTACCTTAAAAGGAAACAAAAAAGGAGACAAAGGAATCCACTTTCTATTATTTGAAGAAACCTGATGAAGAATTTCTCTTTTCCTTCTCCCATGACTCCAGAACTATCAGAGCAAGACCAGTCCAGAGGACAGCAAAAGGCACAGTTTCATGCAACCTCATCGCTGAGATGTGGAGGACACCACCATAAGATGTCACTGAAACTGAAGCCCCCACTAGCTTCAGGAGACAACTGCAAATGAGATGTGTATGAATATCCTGAATTATCACTCAGTCCCTGGGCTAGGCACACTTGCTACATCTTGGAATTATTATATAGAGCAGTTTTAGAGATGCTGTGCACAGATCTGCAAGCTGCAAAGTTTTAGCGCCTTCCTCTAAAGTAGCTCCCCTTTGGGGAAAGGGTAATGTGCTAGAGAAAAAGGGACAACTTTTCTTCCTGGTCCGCAGTTACCCCAGCAGCAGGATGAGTCCCCCATCACAGAGGCAAGGACAGGCAGCACTGCCAGCACAGCAGGCAGCAGACGTGGCAGCACTCTGTTTAAGTGTTTAAACACTATGGTTTAAGGCTGCCTCAGTGACACACATGCGGCCGTGTGGCAATGTGAGGACAGACACCTGCCAGCTTCCAAAGCCAACAAATTCCTGAGCCAGCAGCAGGAAAGCAAACAAATACAACAGTGACTTGCCCCAACAGCAACTTGGGGCAGGAGTCGCGGCTTGTCTGAAGTATCAATAAATTGTTCTTCGGAAGAGCATGAGGTTTATCTGCTCTGAGAACACCCACACAAATATTTGGGGGCACGTATTTCTCCTTGGCTTTGGAGTTAAATTAAGACTTCACCCTGTCACCATCCCTAGGGCACGCAGCCCATGGAGGTGCTTCCCTGCCAGTCTGTACCGCTCTGCATGCCACAGCATCCCCATGGGATCTTCCAGTCAAGGTCCCCATCATCCCACATCCAGACCATTTTCCAGCCTGTGAACAGATGCAAGGTGCAGCCCAGGAAGTCTTGCAACAGCCTGACCTCTACATCATGACACCAGGCTAAAAAAAACTTCCATTTTCACCCTTTAATGCACATTAACATAATTCAAATTTCTAACGTGAAGGTGTCCGTCTTCCTGTTTTGCTCCCCTTGAGCACTCTATGGGATAGATGGACACCATTTTTCTTCACCTGGTCTGTTCTTTTGCTCTTGTTCTGCCAAGGCTTATACGCAAATCTCAGTTTTCCTTTGAATCCCTTCTTGTAATTACCATTGTTATCTAGTTCTTTTTCAAGAGAAAGGAATGCTTCTTGGTCTTTAAATCAGCTCAGATTTGTGACCTGACTTTAAATACGTTCAGCTGAAAGCCATTAGCAATTATTCAATTGCCTTTGTTGTAAAATGGCTTAAATTACTCAACTTTAGTTCATTATTTGAAGAAAAAATATCAATTAAACCTTCAGGTTTAGAGAACTTACATTTATACGTTAGAGGCATTTAACAGTATTTTGATTCTAAATTTTTTCCACAGGCTGCAGGCAGAGGCCTTACTCAGAGCACAACTTTCCTGCACAAGAGCCCCATCCCCATCTAAGACGATGCTGGATCTGCAGCATGCTTGGACCCAGCATCGTCTCAGGGGGTACAAAGCTTGCCATGGACCTGAGACGATGCTGGGTCCACCAGCGTGCTTGGGACCGTGGCTGAGCTGCCAGATGCAGAGCATAACCCCCAGTCCATGCCACGTGCCCTGTCGTGGATCTGTGTACCCCCACCATACAAAACTCCTTCAGCTCAGTCGTGCAGCAAGAGCCTTATCTAACTCCACTAGACGCTTTGCCCCGATGCTCTTGGCGGCACAGTTTGCTCTGATGAAGAGAAGGAAAGAAAAAAAAAGAAGATGGAAAAAAAGAAAGAAGCAGGAAAAAAAGGAAGGAAAAACAAAAGAAGGACAAGAGAAAGAAGGAAAGAGTCAAACGAATGGTTCATTGGCGGTGCTGACAAAAGCACCATTTCTGCATACGCCCTTCCTCCCTGCTGCCTTTTGGCAGTGAACAGGGCTCAATTTTCTTCCCTTCTGCTCTGAATTTGACTCTTCTTCAGGGCCTGGGAGGTTGAAACACTCAGGTCCCGGCCATTAAAATCATCGGTCATACACAGCACACCCATCTGGCACTGGTTGCAAGAAAGGGTGGCTGTAATTTTAATGCAATCAATTTGATTTCAGGAATTCCGTTTTTAATATCCTTAAGAAACCCTGAGTTGCATTTCATCTCTATAATCCATAGGAACAGATATGAAAATTTGCCGAAAGAGGGAGCATTCCCTAAATGCTCGGAGACAGACCGTCCCTCCTGGCGGAGGGTGCACCGTTCCTGCCACCTCCATCCAGCCCAAAGCCTGTGAGGTTTTGCAACAGGGGGAGTTGACAAAAGCCGACAGCCAGACACCATCATGACTAGATGATCCAGCTTGTTGATATTGCAGGGCACCAGGTCATAGCCCCACTCACAAGCGAACAAGCGAAGCATGGTCTGCCCCTTCTAGTTGGGTATGAGAGAACATGGACTGACCTGGGGACCACAGCATGTGTCTGGCACCTTGATGGAGACATCCAGGCACAAATTCACCCTTTAGGGGCAGCCAGGAGGCAACGTGGGGTAGGTACAGGGCAGGGGACAACTCCCTACAGGAGGTTTTGGGCCACAAGCACCTCTTTTCGAAGAGTTGCTCTGAAACCATGCTGCTTAGATAATAACTTTCCCCTGGATCTGTCTTCGATGCAGTCTGAAGGCAGAAATAGTCAGTACCCTGATACAGGGCTGGTGTTAAATCTCTTTTTAAATGGAAGAGGGAAAGATTACTGATGCCATGAGTGATGCCACTGCAGAGAAACATTTGGCTCACAAGTGTCTAATTCAAACACCGGGCCAAATTCAGATGTGGCTTCTAAGTGACACAGACTGAAAAACCTTAAATGTTCAGAAAGAGGGAACAAAAGTTTGCAATGTGTAAACCTCCCCCCATGCCCTCCTGCCAACTCCATCTCAGATATTTTCTTAACAGCTTTTTCTGGGGCTGACAGTCACTGCTGCAGAGGAGGCCAGCATGAATCCCTGCACCGCAGTGGTGGTTTGGCAGCTTTATGATGTTTTACATCACTTTTGCAAAGAACACCATAGCTATAAAATTTGTAGTTTTCCTAAACCCCCAGAATCCATTTAATCAAAACAGTCCGGCGGCCGCACCAGGGCATTATGCAAGTGCATGGCTGCTTCTCCTTCGGCTGCCGGAGGAGGAATTTGCTGACAAGTCAAGATTAAACTTTCAGTTCCTTCTGCTCTCCCTAGTCATTATGTGCCGTTAAGAAGAAATTTCAAGTTAATTAATTCAATCTCAGTAGAGGAAAATACATGCAGGATTTCTTTAACATGGTGCAGCTATGGAAGGGAAAGGCTGAGCATGTTTACTGCCGAGCAGATAAGAGTTCACGTTCTTTGAAACTGCCTTCTCATCCTCCACTGCATAGGGTGTTATCATGGGGTAGCGTTGTTGGAAATCATTTCACTTGAAATTAATTTTGCAGCACCTAAATGGATTTGCACCACCAAACCGCTTGATTTCTGAGCTACTTTTGGTCATGCATTTTGTTTTCTTCCTAGGAACTGCCTGTATTCACAGCCCATAACTTGGCACGAGCACCAGGAGCCGCACCTCGCCTCCTTCCAAGCCAGAAACCGGTAGGCAGGCAATACAGCCCTATAAAACACAATTAACCTTTTCATTAAACAACAGCTCCCCAAGTGAAAACCAAGCTGTATTGAAAGGAATGAGACTGCTTTATGTTAACAGCATGTCTCAAATCTTAAAATAAAATATTTGTGCTTACATAAATAGTTGGAAAGGTAAAAGTGTCATAACACTGGGTGTTTGTTATTGGAGCCGGAGCTTGCCTCCTGCCTGCAACAAAATGTCATAACAAAGCCTGTGTTGGGCTCGTTGCGTTTACTCCTCGCTGCAGTGTTTAAAAGTCAAAGACAATCCTGAGCTATAAACAGATTGCGTGATAGCTCACGCAAAGGCTCCTGTCAAAGCCAGGCTTATTTTAGCGTGCCACGGACCCAGCGTCATCTCACAGGGAGTGCAAAGCACCCTGAGATGACGCTGGGTCCAAATGTGCCATGGACCTGAGATGATGCTGGGTCCAACCATGCTGTGGACCCAGTGGCTCTGCAAAGCTTCGCACTATCTGAGATGATGCTGGGTCTGCAGCACACTTGGTACCATGGCCCAGCTTGGGACCTGGACCACCATCGTCTCAGGTCCATGGCATGCCTGAACCCAACGTCATCTCAGGTGGTGCAAAGCTTGCAGAGCCCAGAGAGGGGGAAAGAAATGCACCACCACATGTCCACAGCACGGTTGGACCCAGGATTGTCTCAGGTCAATAGCACGCTTGGACCCAGCGTCGTCTCAGGCGCACAAAGCTTGCGGAGCACCACGTGAGACAACGCCGGATCCATGCCATGCTTGGGACCGTGGTTAGGCTGCCAGCTGCACAGCACCCTGCTGCTCCCCAAAGCCTGCCCTGAAACACCATCCTCAACAGAAAGTTAACTGCAGACCAGCACGCCCTAAAACTCTGCTTTTTGCAGAAAGAGACTTCAGCTTCAGTGCAAGCTAAGCCAGGCTTTCCAAGCCACCCGAGCCCAGGGGCAGCTGGAGGGAGACTTTGATCACACTTGGCCAGCAGCAGCTTCCCAGCTGCTCGCAGCACCAGAGGAGCCAGGGCTGGGAGCTGGGAGCGCTCATCGCAGCTCCTCCCCGCCAGCGGGGCCCACCTGCTACAGCAGGATGGTTTGGCAGCGTTTCAGCCTTGGAGTCTATCGATCCCACGGCTGGGAGAGGTTTCGGCCGGGGAGGGACTAATATAACTCAAGGTGCGCTGCAGAGCGCGGCAGGGGGATCTGCGGGGTCTTTGGGGACGGTCAGTGTGTCCCCACACCTCTAAGGAAGAGGAATTGGGCAGCGATGGAGCACGAGGTGGACTGCACAGGGCTCCCACGATCGGCTTTGAAGTAGCCCTGCCCCAATGGTTGCTCCAAGGCAAGGACCATCCCCAGCAGCTCGCTGCCACCCATCTGCCTCCACCGACAGCGTGCAGCCCCAGGGTTTGTAGGTGTCTGTCCCCTTGGTTTTTGTGCCTTGACCCACCCTGGTCATTCAAAGCCTGGATAAGAAGCAAGGAGAGATTTGGTGCTATATAATCGAGGCAGGAAAACCCAGCATGTATTCTGACATGGTGTGACTGGGCAGAGGGAAGGTAAATTAAAAGACATCTATATCTGAGAAGTGGATTGGCACCCTTTTTCTTTAAAAACACCTTAGGTTACCTGCAACTTACGACCGGCTTTGCCAGCACAAATAGGTACTGGTTGCTGTCTTGTGTAAGCTGCATGCAAGTGGTCTTGGAGAGCAACTGGCGTTTTCCATGAACCCCAAAGCAGGGACAGCCTGCACGGCTGTGCCTTACCATGCAGCAGAACCTGTCCTTAGGACTGCGCCTGACCGATACGCTTCTGCAGCTGCGAGCAGCCGAGAATTGACATTTTGCATAAAGCAGCATGATTCCCCCTGAACAGCTGTAGAAATACTTCGCCTAAGTTAAATGAGCATTACCATAGCAGCTAGGTGCTTATTTACAAATGGAGACCTGGAGGCTGCAGCAGACCTGCTTGCCCCCGTCCCCACATACCCCCAGAGCCAGAGCAGAAGGCTTGCAGGTTTTGCAGGGGCACAGGATCAGAGTTGCAGGCTGCAGTGCCCTCTCTGTAGCTCTCTGGGGTCATTCAAGAGGTGGGTGATGATTACCAGGTCTCCAGATGTTAGGGGATCTTTCTCTGAAGGGCTGAGCCTGTGGCAGAAGCCACCCTGCTGCCCGGAGGCCGATGCTGTGAGCGGGGCTGATGTCTTTACATGAGCAGCTACATGGAGAGAAAGGTCTTCCCTGAGCTGAGGCATCTCTCCATCACCCACCAGAGACCTTCTCTCCTGGGCAAGGAGGTCACCCTTGCACCTTCACCCAGGACTGTCCCCTCTCTAGTTCCCTCTGACTCGGGGACCCCACTCTGCCCCAGCAGACCCAGACCTACTCAACCTCGCAGATACTTTCCCACGTCCTTTCCCCACTGATGCCCTTGGTATATATTTTCAGAAGCAGGTGTCTATCCAGAGGCTCTTAAATCCACACAAAAGCCCCTTAAATCACCCTATTTCCAGAACCCCTGCCCACTCAGCAATCTGTTTGAGTCCCTGGAGAGGCATCAATTGTGGGTAGCAAGGATCTGCGGTGGAGTGAGAACCTGCGGCTGCAATCCCTACCTTCAGGAAAGCCCCTGTTTGTTTATTTGCCCAGCGTGGTCTGCAGTTGCCCCAGGTAGACCCATTTTCTGCCCCCCCCGCAGGCTCATCTCTGAACGGGGTGAAGATGGGCAGGAGGGGACCTACGGCAGCGAGCAGAGCATGGTTGCAAGACATCAGGGGAACAAGCTGAGGTTTCTGTTGCCCTCTCCCACCCCACAGGAATTCAGGGTCACATCGTTCCCACCAGGAGAGGACTCCACAGCTGTCCTCCCGCGGGGCTTCCCTGGTCCCAAAAACCTGCCTCGCTGCAGCAGCGTTTCAAAGGGCTTCACTCCTTACCGCCCGCCTGGCAAAGAGCAGAGGCTCCGGGAGCCAGCGATCCCAGGCTCCAAGGTCTTTATTAAATGTCCCCAAGGGATGGAGGGAAACCCAGATGCACGGGAACGCCGATGGGTGAAGGACTTTCCCATTTACCAAGCTCGGCTCCCACCTCCCCATTGCATCACCTGGTGCCTTGAGGTTTAGTCGGTGCAAGGCTTCTGGCACAGCACCCGGGGGGCTCGGGGGGGAGCCCCGGGGCAAACGCAGGCACAGGTGGGCAGCACAGGTGGGGCTGGGGGATGCCAGCAGCAGCCGGCTCCGGCAGGCAAGGAGCCATTGCCGCTATCGCGCTGGAATCAAGCCCTTTTCTGCAAAGCGCCTTGGCTCCAGCGAGCTGGCACCCTCCTACGGAAAATTGAGCTTGGAAGCTCTCCAGCCATCGCTGCTCCAGAGGGTAACTGATAACCCTGCTGCCAGCCAGATACCCCAGGATCGTCCTTCTTCCCCACTGGGGAAGGATGTTTCAGACCCCGTCCCCTCCTGGTCCAGCCTTTCAGTGGCTTCCATTTCTCAAAAGAAATTCCTGCACAGCCAGAAGATTTTACCACTTTGTTCTCAGAATATCATAATATTTTCTTTTTTAATTAAATCGCATTCCCCATCTGCCTTGCATACATGTTTTGGGTAGTCTACTTTTGCCAAACATAAGGTCAACATCCACGCTACTAGCTTTCTATAAAAGCGCACTAATGCTAGAACACTGTTTTATCTAAAACCGATGTCTGTTCACAATTTTGACCGCACCCAGGCTAGGGCTATGTGACTTCACTGCCCCGGATTCCCATCAAGAACCTTTTAACATAAGTATGCTCATTTACCAGCATACACTGTCCTGCTTTCTTCATTAGCAAACTCAAACCTCACAAGAATGATTTATAATGTTTCCATAGCAATGATGAACTTGCAGAGTAGGGTTGCTGTATTCGATTTGAGCTGCAAGCAAATGAGCAGGGATCTCCCAGACCTTATTTTAAAGCTCCAGAATTGACTGAAATCAAGGGAATTCAAGAGCAAAAAGTTAAAGCAAGGGCATTAATAAGGGAGGCTGAAGGGGAGACAGCCAGGAAAAGCAAATCCCAACCTGCAGCATACAGACCAAAAAAAAGAAAGGCTATACAGTTGGCCTGAAAGACAACCCACAAAATATAGATATAGAAGGACTCCTGTGATAGCTGCACTAAACTGAAAAAACTCACAGTACTTCTACAGGCTTCTTGGCCAGAGTTTCCAACCTTTTCCAAGGGAGGTTGTAACCTCCAACTCTTATTTTACAAAACTGAAACACAAAGATTAATAATTCATAATGCATAGATCCTGCAGTATAGGAAGGACAGAAATGAGCACGCACTGGCCAGTACATTACACAAGTCCAGAAGCTCTATTTAATTCACAGGGGAAGGATTTTGGACAAGAGCTCACCCATTCACATGCTGTTGGGAAGCATGGTGCTTTCCCTCCCCATCCTGAAGCTGAAGAAAAGACTGCGTTCAGCTATAAATCTGGACTAAGATCTGCAAGGGCAAATCAAGATAAGCACAAAGCAGAATGCCTGCAAGTATAAACTCATCTTCTTCAAAGCCTTTCAGGCCCCAGCTGCAAATTGGTTTATTCCGAGAACAAATTGTTGCTCAACTACTTGGAAGCAGTCTTCACAAAACTTTAGGCTAAGCATCTTTGATTGAAAAGAACATAATATCAGTGATAAATAATATCACATGAGAACACAGGAGGAGGCCTCAACCTCCTCCAAAAGTGAGATAATTAACTGCAAGGCATGTTCTATCACTCGCTGCTCCATACCAGCCAATAAGTTGCCCAAGAGTCTTCCCTGTGATATCGTACAGTGTCCTTCTTCCTCTGTGCAACTCATAACAACCTTCCTCCACCAAGATAAACTCACACTAAAGAAGGACAAATAGTCTCTCTCTGTTAACAGAGGGTTGGCTGGCCCAGGAACTTGGGGTGACCTTCAAGGATGCCCAGAAGAAAAAAAAAATATCCTGTCAATATTAACTCCTGTCCTTGCCAAGGACAGCACAGTCACATCTCAAGTACCTAACTCCCTCTGGGAAAGGAGACATTCATTACACAAGGACAACTCGAGTCATCTGTGAATTCATCCTCCTCGTACAGTTGGTGGCACTTTGGCTTCAGCATCAGAAACGCCGAGGCGCTCCCGAGCACACGCCACCCCCCACCTGCACAGGCATGACTCCTCTTGGGCAAGAGGAGAGGTGGAGGCCACGTCTTCTCCTATTGTCCCGCTCGGTGTTGTCTGCTGGCATCGTTTGAACATGGGTGTTTGGAGAGTCACAGGGCTGTGCTGTCAGATGGCATGATACTCTCACAGGTTATCGTCTTATTTTTCCTTTTATTTTTTCCTGCAGACTTAGAGAATTGCAAAAAAGAATATTTTCCCTCCAACACTCTCAGGTTTTTTAGGGTGAACAAAGAAGCGTCAAACCTGTTCCTAAAAACCATCCATCTCTTTCCTTCTCTTCCATTCCACATGGGGAAGGGTGCATGAGGAGGGACAGACAGAACGAGGGAAGACCACGGGGGGCAAAGAAGGGCCAGGAGAAAGACAGTGTGAGAAGGCAAGAAAATAAATAGAAACACATGAGGCAAAACATCCCTCACTTCATCACTAGCCAGCTCAGCAGGGTCACAGATGACATGAGGAACAAGCCCAGCAACCTCAACAAAATACCTTCCAGGTTGCGTTAAGGCAAGAGACTTCCCCCAGAGCCCATCATGAACTTGGGTTTACCACCACATTGGGTTGGTCAGAGGTGGTGGTGCTGCTTGAGGCGTTGCTCAGCCATACATCTCCCCTGCAGAGCAGAGCATAGAGCAGATGCCTGTGCTAGCACGGAGCCAAGCGAGCTCAGGTACCCCAGGCGCTCGCAGCAGGTCCATGCACCGAGGCTACGTTCGCGCAGCTTGACATCCGAGTCAACACAGCTGGGCTGCGTCCGGCGACTCCTGGGCAGCAGAGGACTTTGCTGCGGGGACTCGCCTTTCAGCAGATGTGCAAGGTAAAGCGATTTGCAGGCGGGACCGCAGCTGAATGAGCAGCCCCAAAAGGCAAGGCCTTTCTTTGCATTTTGCTGCTTGAATTTTTTTTTAATTGAAGAAAGTGCACATGAGGCCATCTCTTTAGGGATGGGGCTATGGGAGCTCTCTGGAGCAGCAGAGCATCATCTCCCTGAAAATACTGTGTTGCTTATCAGGGAAATGAGAGACAAAACAGGGCTGCATGGTCCACAGCCCCTCTCCCCTCAGTGTCTGCACGAGGCCGGGGGGGGGCACATCTGGGGAAGAGCATCCACCTGCACTGGATTATTCTTTTGCACGTTGACCTCGTTTTGGCTCTCCTGCTCAGCGTTTGAAGTTCCTCTGCAGAATCAAATTTAGCAAGGTCCGTACCTGGGCTGAAAAATACGTCTCAGGGGCACTTCCTCGGCCGTCCTGGCTTTCATTAACCAAGCTTCTCCACTGTCCTTTTTTCGCACCCATTAAACAGCACCAAAGGGAGCTGGCAATACATTTTCCTTTGCCCTTCTCTTTTGTGCTTCTCCTTGATGAATGGCTAAAGCAGATGCACAGTTGTCTTTGAAGGCTCTGTCAGATGAGCATGTTGAATCAATGATGGATTGGACCAAATGAATCACAGTGTGGGAGAAAGCGCAAGGCAATGATTTCTAAGTGGCCTTCACATCTTTACACTTCAGAACTTGCTTTAAAAGCCTGTTTTCTTCTTTTTATCTGGTTCCAGTTTCTGCAGTGCCTTTGCATATGTTGAGGGAGGTAGGGGGGAAGGAGGGGAACCTTTACATATAAACAGAAGATTCCACTTCTCCATCAGACAATAATGAAGCATTGTCATTTAGGGAGTTCAAATAGCTGGGAAACCACTTCAAGGCCATGCAAAACAACTGGGTAGCATCAGAAAGAACAGCAGTTGGCAAACTCAGCAGCGGAGTTTAAAACTCCAGTATAGCAAACTAGCAAAAAAACCACAGCTGGTTCGGTGTCCTACCTCCCCTCGCTGGGACACAAGAGCTGCTTCAGAAAGCAGCTTTAATGAAACAACATTTTTAGGAAACGGTGAATTGCCAGAGATTACAGGATATATAACTGCTGCTGCTCGTTCCCAACTGAAACCTTGCACGCTCAGCCAGGTCCCATGTGTCCCTGTGCACAGCGAGCAGGAGGTCTCCAATACCGATTCAGAGCATCAGTTGTTTCCAACTTGGCTGCTCTTTGGCCCTCCCTGTGACTGACGACATGACTGTGCTCATCAGATGGATGTTTTTCTCCCCACAGATACACCAGGGTGGATATAGCAAATCAAAGCCGCTGATTTTTGCGGTGCTGCTGGAAGAGCAGCGCTGCCTTCCTGGGCACAGGAGAGAGGCAGAGTTTGTGGAAAAAGAAAATTGCCTTTCGGGGCTGACAGTGCACAACAGGGAGAAGAACATGCACACACACACACGCTTTCAGGCTCAGACGTCTGAAAAAATCCCAGCAAAGCCCATACCCCAGGCTAGGTATTGGTTTTTATGGTTAAGCAACATGCCACACACATTCACTTCCAGGTCTCTACCGCTCTCTGCTGCAAAGGTCTTTTGTGCCCAGATAACACTACCACGAGGAGGATGCTGGTGGCTGATCTCTGCCTGGACGGAGGTCTTCCCACACACAAGCCTCTATGGGATCTGCTTTATGTTACAGCTCAGGACGATGCCGCCTGTGGAAATACAAGTGGAAGCTTGTTCAGAGCACAGAATTTGCAAAGCCTGTTCACTTAACCAGAGCTAAACATGAGCCAAGGACAGCTTGGTTTGACTTCCTTTATTCTGGATACCCCACATGAAGCACTGCGGCTCCCACAGTAGCACAGAGAGGCTGTGGCAGCAGCACCGATGCTGGGCTGCATGTGCTGGGATAAGCCCATCCGAGAGAGCTGTGGCTGGCACAGACAGGAGAAGGACAAACTGGAAGCGGCTCCCAAGGCCCTTCTCGGAGATGAAGTCTCAGCAGAAAGCAGAGAAAAAGCTCCCCGATGCATACGAAGGGTTTATTCCTCCAGCACCCTCTTCCCAGCACCGCTAGTCCTCACTTGGTTGCATTTGCATAGGAACTGTGCGTCCACCTACAGCACCAGCATCGCCGTGCACCCCGCTGCCTGCATCCTCGCTAGCGGTACCAGTGAGGGACAAATCCCTCTGCTCCACAGATAATGAACTTGGATGCATAAACTCCTCTGGAAGTCGCAGGCTTGCCCCAAGCACTGCCCTGACCCCTGCTCCCCAGCAAACAGCAACTGCCGGCACTGCGGGCAAGGACAGATCCAGCTGCAGCTTCCTAATAAATATTCAAAATCTCTGTGGCCTGGAAAACAGGGCTCTGGAAAGCGCTTACTGCTCTCTACACAGGCAGCAACATTTATGAAGTGCTATGAGGTTTGGAAGTGTTATTTTATCTGCGGACAATGGAAGTAGGGACGAGCTGAAATACAATTTGCTCGAGACTTTTCCAACGTAACACCAAGTTTACAGTGAAAACAGCGGAAAGGGTTGTACGAGCCTGTCTGTGGCCAGAGGACGGTACTGCAGACTCCGCCGCAAAGGGAAATGCGTGAAATAGAGGTGCTTAGGACAAAGGGAAGTCTGTTAAAGTAAGAAAAGCCTGAATAAACAGTTTTTTCCCCAATACCACTTTCAACTTCAGCCAGCCAGAGCTTAAAGATGAAAGAACAAGGAGCTGCTGACTTTCAAGCAGTGGAGAGGCAGCTGGTGGCTTCAGGGACATATTTATTAAGCATCGCACTTGCATGACTGATCTGATGGAGACTCAGGCCCCGCAAGGCCAAGGCAGTCAAATGCTCACAGGGGTTAAATCTTCCTTGTTTTGCAGACCCCTCAAACATTTCAAGAGAAATTAAAGCTCTCCAGCTGGAAACCCCCAAGAGCACGCTTCCCTCGGTAGCCCTACAGACACAGAGACCAGTGTCAGGACAAGCCGCAAGCTGCACGCTCCAGGTGAAGCCCTGTAAAACACAATATCCCCATCCCAAGGCAGCATTTACAGCCGCCCCTGTCATGTTTGTCACCGGTTCTTGGTGCTTTCAGATGCACATACTGTAACCCAGCGGGATGCAGCCTCTGCTCAGCAACACCCATGCATCTGCTGAGCTACAGGGCACCGCGCGCTTTGAAGTTTTCCTTCTGCAACAAGAGTGCTGGTTGGTACGAGAAGCTCACATACTTATTAGGAGGTGAAGATGATTAATTGCCTCTCACCCCCTTCCCCTCCGAGGGGGAGCTCCTCAACGTTGTCTCGCTGACAGTGATTTTTCAGGACCATATGGCATTTCCACATCCCATTAGTAACGCGCCTGCTGCACCCCGTCCGCTCCGCGCCGAGTTTCATCTTTCACTGCGTTAGGGAACGTGAAATACCAAAGCTCCGGCTGAAACCGTCAAGGTCAGAAAGTTTAGGGAAATATATTTTGTGAAAAACCGAACTTCTTTTCTGCCATCAGCGCTGCCGGTGTCACACAGCACCAGCATTGCTGCGGAGGGCCACTGACTTCAACCAGAGAAGGGTCCCGTCTCCAAAAAGACCTAATGTGGGTGTGATGCTGAGATGCCCTAACAGAGACCCAGCTCTCCCTGGCAAAAGGGACTGGGTTTTCTCTGTCATTACAGTGTACTTTCATAAAAGCAACTGAAACCCTACTTTTGTTGCTCTTCCCTCTGTGCCCACATTATAGGGCTTCTTCTGGGGCACACGGGGATATTTTTGCTCTTTCTGGGACTGGCAGCAATTGCAGGGAACGTGCCCCGATGCCCACAGTCGCAGGGAGCAGGGAACCTGCAGACTTCATGACCAGACATGGTATGGTAAGGCAGTGCCGAGGTGCACGATGCTGCAAAGCTACGACTGCAGTAACTGGTAGATCTAGATTAAAATGGCCTCAAGTTGTTCAGGTGGTTGCTTTTTGCTTGGTTGGTTTTTTACTCCACGCAGCTTTTCATTTCATGTCTCTGAGCCCCTCTAACAGTGCAGTGCTGTGCTCACACCTGCTCGGAGCGGGTGCCTTTATCTGACCGTGGATGTTACAGAGGGCAGCTTTGAGAGCAAATTCACAGCAAAAGCAATTCCTGCTCCCTGCTTGCTCCTCACCAGTGCCTGAGCACACCGCGGGGACTTCTCCCACTTCATTTGCAGCAGAGCAAAGCACCCTTTGCAGCCAGGCACCTGCAGAGCAATAACATGGGTGCTCTGGTCCCGGCGGCCGGTGCGTGACAAAAAGCCAAATCCCCCGGGAGAGCAGGCTGTGCTCCAGCGAGTACCGTGGCCCCGTGCGAGAAAACACACTCACGCTCCATCACTAATCCGCACTGCACAGCCCCCCTTGGCAGGCAGCATGGAAAATGCCAGCGCTTGCAGATATGGTCTCCAAGGAGGACAGTTTCCATAACCTAAAGCAAAGCAGGAGGGGCTGCCCCAGAGGCCAGGGCGGCCGGGGGCCAGCACCCACCTCCCGATCCGCTGGCAGCTCCTCGTGGCTGAGGGCCGTGACACGCGGGTCCAAACCTGGCAGGCACTTGCCCTGCAAGCATTTTGCTCGCTTATCCTATCTCTGATTGCTGTTTTTACAGGAGAAAGAGTCCAGCCAACTAAAAAATAAATAAATACAAAAGCCAAGCAGAGAGCAGCTTCCAACTGACATTATTTTACTCGGTCATTCAGTTCCCATCACAGAAGGGAGTTGGTTTTTTCCAGGGAAGAAGCAGTTGTTCACCTCAGCCTCAGCCTCAGTCCCCCCTGCCCAGGAGCTGGCCGTGGCCAGCAAGAGCCACCGGCAGTGGCTGCCACCAGCTCTGGGACCCAAAGCAACCTCAGAGCATCTCTGCAACCCCAGCACTGCTGACGCTGCCCCAAGGACCCGAGCTGGAATCTGCACTGGGATTTCTGCCCCGTGGCCACTGGGAGAGCCCGGGGCTTCGTGCTCTGGTGGACAAGGACACGGAGTCCTTCTGCCAGGCACCTGGCAATGGGCAGAGTCCTCTCTGCCATGATGCTCCCAGTCTCTCCATGGGGGAGGCTGGGAAAACCCTCCCTCAAAGACCTTCAGGGCCATGTAAGGGGAAAAGGAGAGAAAGAGGGCGACGGGAAACCAGATCCCCGCTGAACTGCGGAAGATCCCTGCTGCCGAACCCCAGTGCCCACAGGACACATACCTTCCCCAGCCCCGCGAAAACACGCCAGCAAACCTTGCTGCTGTCTATCTAATGTATTCCATATGGAGCATGCACCTCCGAAACATTACTTAAAATGGGAATAAATCCTTCACGAGACCTCCGCATGACAGATACCACTTGATTGAATTGCCAAGCGAGGAACTTTTATTTTAAGGAAAAATCTACAATTAACCTATTGTCGCTCCGCAGCAGGGGGAAGCAATAAACTGTGTATGTCTGCTTTCCAGCCAAGTCCAAAAGGTTTATCCACAAGCCCTTCTTAGCAAATCTCCTCTGCGAGTTCTTTTGATACCTTATGGATTTGTTAAACATTTATAACATGAAAGCAAGAATATTATACACACTGCCCTGGCATAAATCACAGGTCTGATCCTCTGTATAAACTGGCAATGGAAAGGGGACCTGGAAAGAGTAACAAGGTTCTAGGCTGCAAGGTGAATAATTGGAGAGGTTTCCCTCATCCCTCCATCCAGCACTAAATGCACACCAAGGTATTACGAGAAGCTGGTTCTCCCCCAGCGCCTCCAGTTTTTCAAGTTTTACACCTGGGGAAAGAAGAATGAGCAATCGCTGTTAGACATTGGCGAGGTGAGCGTACAGGACATTTAAGAAGTGGAAAAACATCTGTTTAGTCCAGATAGAAACCAGATGGAGGGGGGGGGGGATGGAGGATGGAGAAACAGTCAAGAGGAAAAACAGAAACACGGTCAGGAAGAAGGCTGCAGGAGAAAAGAGACGTTTCCAGCAGGCAAAATCATCACCCCACCGAGACCTGCACATCTTTCTTAGGGTGGTGGGCAAATGGCAGGGCATGGCTCTTGCTCACAGGTTGAGGGGCTGGGGGCCACTCAAAGCAGCTGATTTTTTGAAATTCAGATGCTGTCTGGCCACCCGGGACACCACATGGCCACCGACACTGGGAACAGCTAAGCAAAAGTCTTGCTGGTGGGAAGGATGGTGGACATGGGCTCATTTCCAGCCATCAAAGAGCCACAGACCTCCCTGGGGGTCTCCAGCTCGCCAGCTCTGCCCTCCAAAATGCCCCAGTGGTGCCTGGACCAAAGACATTTTCTACAAGGGACACACAAGATACTTTCTACTGCAAGTGTAGGATTTTTAAAAAGATCATTTGGCACTATTCCCCAATCCTCTTTATCCTCACGTTCACAACAGTAACCAAGTGCTTCTCTTCTGCCATAGCACAGCTTATTCTAGGACTTTCAGAGACACCAGTGTGGAGCTTTTATGGGTGTAGTAGGGGCAGTAAATGAAAGTGATGCCTGGCAGACAGGGTGCAGCAAGCAAAATCTACAAGGGTATGGCACAAAGCCGTGGCAAGGGCACGCAGACATTTTGGGAGATGGTCGTAGTGCCTTCAGGCAAAGAACAGCAAGTAACTTCAGCAAGAGGGCTGGAAATCCCCCGGAGCTGAACTGCCAGGATGCTGGGGAGAAACTTCATTGCAACACCAGGGACACGTTATCTGTGGATGTGTTTGCAATGCAGACAGCCAGGTTGAAAAGATCACTAAAACAGCACAATGAGATGCACTGCAAAAGTCACCCCCAATTTAATAAGCTCTGTTTCCTCCTGGTTTTGTGTCTGACTTTGTTCTCAGATTCCACTTTGGCTGGCAGAGTAGATGCAAAAAAAAGGAGCAACACTTTTTTTTAAGCTGTAAAAGACGTCTCCAACAGTATCAAATGCTAGAACTGATGAGCAGTTTCCTCACTATACAGTATTTTCCCACAGAAAAAAAAAAAAAAATGCCAAAACAAACTTTTTTGCAGGAAATGTTTAGTTTTGAGGCCATTTTCATCTATTTTTTAAATGCAGGTGAAGTCTCCCATTTCAGGCGAGTGCCAAAATTGAAGGTTCTTTTTTATGTTGCTGTTCAAAATGCATCCGTTCCCAAAGTTTCAAGTAGAAAAATGATCAAAATAACCTCCCTCCTTAGCCCCAGACAAAATCCAAGTGTTTGAACTTGGTCACTATGCAATCTAAGAATTACATTGTTCAAAGGTCTCTAAAATATTCCTTCCCAGTTTGGGAAAACTATTTCCCATTCCATTTTAAAAAGATGCATTACAAACAGCCTCTAGCTACCTCTTAGCTTGATGAAATGCTTTGCATGAACGGAGACCTCAAATATCCAGACATCATTTGCAAAGAGGGGAGAGTAAATGAGCCCTCTTCTGACCAGGTCCTGCAGAGAATAAGGTAGGAGTACAGGACTGGATCAGGGAGAAGGAAGGATCAGTGACTGAAGCTGCCAAAAAAAAAAAAAGGGTGAAGGAAGGAAGAAAAACATAGAGGTACCCCAGAAGATGAGCAGACCGTGTTCATGCAAAGCCTAATTCCAGCCCGCTGCAGCTGACCGCTGGTGCCCCTGCAGGCAGGGCATCCTGAGAGGATGCATTTAGACTATGCTTTTGGACCATGAGCTGGACAAATGAAATCCTGAGTTCTCCAATTTTGCAATCTCTAACAGGAGCTCAGCCTACCTAACCATAGCACATCCCTGGTCTCGTGGAGTCCTTCTTTACAGATGCAATGCAGCTGTGCATTTATGCCTTCTTTACCAGAGGCAGAGGACTGATGGACTCTTCTCTGCCCAGCTGGCTATTTGCACAAAACCTATGGAAACCTAGCTAGGAGCCCAGTACACGTACAAAGCTGTTCTCCCGCCAGCTTCCTCTCCGGCCGGCTCCCAATTTGTCTGCAAACCACAAGTTTAATTGGAGTTGGCAAATGTTTTGACTTCAGAAAGGTCTGTAACACCTGGAAGACAACGCTCAGGTTTAAGGGGGGGAGGAAACGGGATGATATCCAAATGCTATTGTCACGCTCTCAGCTGCCTGCGCTGAGCTGCCTGCGCAAGAAGGAATGAGTAGCTGCAGGGTCTGGTGCGTGCAGGCAATATGCAGGCATGCACGCAGCTCTGCCTTCCGCCAGCTTCATACTGCAGCCGGCTTTTGAGGTCATTTTAAAGCTAGTTAAAAACCCCTTTTTGTAAAAAAAAAAATAGACACACCCTATAACATTTGTAGACAATTAATTCCAAGGACTAGGAAGAGACGGTGATGTGCCATTCCTAGCCAAATAACAGCGACCACATAGTCAAATGATCTAGCAGCTGAGGGCAGTGGATGGGAAAGACCGTTCTGCTGAAAGATGCTGTGTCGGGGACTCCCCCCATGGGCTCCTTCAGCATCCCTGCAAGCTAAAGGGTCAGTTTGGATCAAATCCACAATGGTGCAAATCTGCACGCTCCATTATTGCGCAAGACACGAGTTCCAGCTGTCCGGACACCAGTTTTATGGTCTTCCCCATTACAGTTTGCAACGCTTTAAGAGTAGAGGCATGCAAAAGAGCCCATCAGCTGTCGTTGCTGGAGCTGTGCCCTGGCAAGGTGCGCCGAGGGTCTGCCCTCCTGGTTTTTGGAAACTTTCTCCGAAAGACTTCAGCGCCCACTGCTTGTTTGACCTGTTGCAGGAAGAGAAGTAAGAGAGCCAGCTCCCATCGGAGCTGCCCCAGGGGTGCTGGTGTACCTGTGAGTGTAGAGTCAGACATCCCGTTTACTACCTTTTATGCAAAAAACATTTATGGGCAAGTCTCGCTGAGTCTTTTAAAGACCAGCTTAGGAGAGTTTTATAGCCAATGGCTTCACCTTAGCAGAGGGTGGAGCAGATTTCTCCTCATTGTAGGTTCTTGCAATTCTGATCAGTGATGCCCTGCTAGTTACTGTGGCCTTTCTCACCAGTGGGGTACAGCTGAAAACCCATTCCTCTCCCACAGCTTTGGGGGTGACAAATATTAATCCTTAGAAGAGATCGAAAACAGGATACAACTGCTACGATGCAGAAAAATTCTGCAGTGACACCATGCTTTATCACATTAGGTAGACCTGAGAAGAACATAACCCCTGTTTGTCAGCTTGCCCCACCAAGTTTCACCTTTTATTTTCAGATATTATATTGTTGAAAACCCCACTCATTTTTTCAGAAGGTCAGTTTATCTTTATTTAATGAATATCTAGATAAAGAGCACACAAAGTTTCAAAGTCTGATACCAAAGAGGTGAATTGGCCATTTCTGCAAGTCTTTCATTCAAACCATTTATCAAGCCTTTAATAACAGGCACTAACATATGAGAAATGTTAACAGAGAATGAACGTTCTAAAAAAGTAAATGGTTTGCAAGGTGTTCCAACTACAGCCCCAGAGATCAGTGTGATTTGTGTAACAGATTTCCTTCCCTTTCAGGGAACCAGTAACTTTTGCATCCTTGCTGCAAAAGGATACAGGGGGCTTCTGACATGTTCCTGGTAAAAAAAGCAATGCACGCAGCTAGAAATCAAGTAGTTGTTTTATTTTTACCCCATGCCTACACACACTGCATCCCATCTTTTTTTTTTTTTCGTGTTGTATACATGTACCTTTTTAGTTGTTCAGTATTATATTGAGTGACTTTCTTAAACCTGGGCAAATTCTTCTGAGCCAGATTTTAGAAAAAAACCCATCTGGAAAATTTGAGTGATAATTAAGATTGTGACACCAGCATGATTGCCATGTGAAGGGATAGACAGTTTTGTTCATAAAAAAAAATAATCTCAAGAACTTATGCAAGCAAGAGCAAGTATAACAAAAGCATGCACTGAGCTGTCTCCTATTAACAGCGCAGATCAAATGAGCCAATGCAACTGCTTCTGCTTTGCCTAAATAAATGCCTGGATCAGTCATCAAAGTAGGATTGTTTTCCACAATACACTTCCTTGAGCAACCCAGATAGCCTTTGTGTTGGCCCCAGTAATGATGTAATGGGAAAAACTTACAGGCATTCTGTCAAAGCCATGCAGATTGCTCAAAATACTATTTCCCAAGGCTCCAGCTTCGCAGGTGCGGACTCAGCAGCCATCAAGACTTGCTATGATTAATGACTTTTTCCAATGTGTTGCCTTACATTAATACGGTGAGCTAACTTTTATTAAATTATGGATGATCTATTAGAGGATTCTAATCACCTGCAGGCTGCCATATGTAAGGAAGCTGTCGAAACCTATGCAATCTGGGTATCTGGGAGACAAGCCAGTCTAAGCTTTGCATTACCTATATGCATTGTGGTACCTATAGACCTTCTGTTTATATTGCATTCTGCCTGTTTGCCTTCTGCCCAGCTGCCAAAGGAAGACATTTAGGAAAACTACTGCTCCAGTCTCAAAGCCATCAGCCAAAGAGCCAAGGGAAATCACCAGTCCCTATGGAAACCATCTGAAAATGCCCTGGGCATTGGAACCAGCAACCCCTCGTGAACACATCCAAGACTGGGCTCTGTGCAGAAGCAGAGAAGGTACCTGAAGTCCCAAGGAAACACCTCACACAGAGGCAGCAGTTCAAACAATACAGTAGCTCAGATCGAGTCACCCAGTCATTACTAGTCACAACTGGAGATGAATAAAACAAAACAAGATAGCACTTGATAAAATGGCATTTAACAAAAGAAGCAATTCTCATTCACTTATCCCTCACGTGTACCTTGGGACAGCCACGGATATTCCAAGCGTCACGAGGCTCCATTGTACACTCAAAAACACCCAGCACACCCCAAAGGCATTCCCTTCTGCCTGAAACAAGGACAAGTCCTAGGGCCAGGAACAAGGAGTTATTTGAAGCACAGCTCTGGCATTTCTGGCAAAACAGCCAAGCAGCTCACCACGTGAAAAGAATAGCATCCATTTCCTACTATTTCACCCTCAAGCATGCCTTCAAGGATAAAAGCTTGGTGCCTGGGACGTGAGATTGCAGTTGATAACTCACAGCTGATTTTTCTCCCCACAGGTGTAGCCCATTTCAAAAGGGCCAGCCAGGGAGCCACAGCATACAGACACCTGTAAACCCCATAAACAGTGGGGAGAGCACACTTTGCTTCTGCTGTAGATGGCCCTGGTTCAAAGGGAAGGGTTATACAGCTAAGGTTTTGTGTGTCATCAGCTGGAGCAGAAGGGATGTTTCTGGGGGAAGGAAGGAGCTCGGCTCCCCTTCCTCTTCTCAGCAAGCCTGTGCTTGCCCATGTCAGTGAGTAGTGAGCCTGTGCACAGGGGACATGGCTATTTACTGCATTGCTGCTAGCTGGATTCAGCGACTGCAAAAACCTCTTCGGGAGAGTGGGGTAAGCAGAGGCCAGAGTGGCATTTTTTCCTTCCACCTTCTCCTTCGGGGTCTCTGTTGGATGTTGCCTGTTCTCTAAGCTGGCCTCAACAAGAACCCACTCTCAGTGCCCTGGGAGTAGATGATTTTGCCCTAGCTAGATGAGGAGGCAGAGATGGCTGGTTGATATGGCCTTATCTTGAAGGTGTCTGGTTATGGATCCTCCAAAACAGAAAAGATGATGCTATTGCCCAGCGTAACCAGAACAAAGAGGCTCCGGACAAGCGGGATTGAAGGGGAGTAATGTAGCCCTCTTGGAGAACAACATGGAAGCTAAAGAACATAAAGAAATCCTGGTTGAATTTAACTCCTCTCTGGAGCAGCAGAGTTATAAGGCGAAAAGCTCTATGTAGTTTCCTCTAATATAAGAGACAAATTACATCATACTGAGGTATTTTTTTTCTTTTTTAAAGTTGGGTGGCAGGGGGGCATGAGGAATATTGTGCCTCTTCAAACAGTGCTGCCTCTAGATCACAAGTTGGTAACGGATTCAATCTCATTACTTCTGCGTGAGCTCTTGCATTACAGCATGCTTTACTGCCAAGTTGATGGAAACTTCATCTCAAAGGCAAAAGGAATACAATCCTCCCGGGATATAACAGAAACAGTCATTACGCATCCCTGCAACTTCCCGTGGTCGCTCACATCTTGTGGGAGATGGAGAGGGCGTGTGAGAAACGGGTGTCAGTGGAGACATACAGAGCTTATACAAATCCCAAACATCCACCGCTGCATCTGTGGACAAAGTTGGGCAACTACTGCAATGCTGGCATGATGATGGTAGAGACTCATTCATACACCATGGCAAACTCTGAGAGAACTTTGAGACAGTTCCCATCTACTTGTTTCCCCCCCTGTTTCTAATTAGTTATGGCATTGGCATAAAACAGGATCTGTGTCTATTAAGTCTTCATCTGCTCCTCCTTATTCCCACATGAAGTCATAATCCTTCATGTCATCCCAACTGTGCACTATGGAAGTGATTTAGGATGTTTCAAACCAGAGGATAATGACCTCAGGTATTGAATAAATAGAATAACTGTGGAGGAAAACAACCCTTGTGTCACACACTGCTGGTAAGAAGCACATGCGTTAGCAGAAGGAGATGGGGAGAGAAGTGGAGGAGAGGCTGATGTATCCACAGAAGAATTTGCAGAACAATCATGAGATTTTACACATGGCAGATGTCTAAGATATTTTGAGAGATTCTTCTCGGAGCCTCTAAGCCACAGCAGGGCCCTGCCACATATTTTGTTCTTCATCTAATGATGCTGTGCCATTTGTATTGCACTATTGATGCACTCCTGGGTGGTACCAGCAGGACAAGAAGTGTGGTTAATAGTTGGCTTCAAGGGCCAAACAGAAATATCAGCCTGCAGTTCAGTCCCTAGCCAAGAATGAGGCTCTCAAGAGCAAGGGAACAGATTTCTTTTCTAAACAAGGCATCAAAGTATGATGAAGCAGCAGACAAATCCTAATATCTTCCAGCCAGATGAAGCAACAAGAGGCAGTTTGGTAGTAATAGCCCATGGTAATCACAGAGGCAGTAAGTAAGTACCAATAAAAGTTGTCACAAGGTACCTTGCCCCATTTCCAGTATGGATAAAGATCAAGCACAACAGTTGGAAAAAAAACTAGCTCTGACCTGCAAGGCAGCGCTTGCTTGCCAGATCCTTCCGAAGTCTGGCTGTTGTGGTCATTCTGCAATCATCTTCCTTTAATTGTTCTATGGGATCTGGACCTTTGAGAACAGCCGTGCCTTGTGCAACTTTGAGCTAAAGTTGCCTTGAAAGTACTGCCAGGCTGAGACCACCCTTGCTGATGGCACCCTTCATCTGTAGTATAAAGCCTTGACAGTGAGCTATTAAATAAATACTCAGTTTGACTGCTTTTTGAGAGGGCACCCTGCACTTACTCCATTTGGGTGTTTCCTTATCGACCTTCTGAGCCCACAGAGAGGTGTGGGTTGCTTTGAGGGGGGTGTGAACAACCTTTGTTTGCTGTGAAAGTCACTGGAAGTCAACAGCTGTCAGTAAGGAAATACAAGCCTTACTCAGGAAAGGTTTGGAGCCTGTTACTTTTACTAAGCAAGCTGGTGGCTTGTTTTCCCACTTACATTGAGGCAAGGCTTTGCAGTAGAATAAACCACATACTATTTTTCAAATGCGCCTGAAGTCTCTTGCCCTTTCTAGAGGAGGCTTGTCCAGAGTGAAGACATAGTCTCAATTTAAAGCATCCCTACCTGAAAGAGAAGTTAAACTCCTCCTCCTCCAATATTTCTAAATCTTTTTCTATTATTCTCTGAGCAGGGGCAGGTGGCTCCTATTTTAGCTGTAGCTGGATTCCAGCTTCTTTGCTCCACTTGCATGATTTCATCTAACACATTCCTCTGGGGCTGCAAGAACTTCACGCTTCCACCTCAGCCTAGAGGTGAAAGCAACGAAAAGAAGTTACACCATATAATTATAGTTATTATGCCAGTTAATAGAGCTCTTCGTAGCATAAACACTATTAGCGCTAGTCACTGTCGGGAATAGCTGTGTCTCCAGCTCTGCTCTCGCTGTCGGAGACTTGGCCCAGATCTGAGTCCAAGCCCAGATCTGAAGAGCAAGCCCTGATACCTGCCAGCTTGCGCATGGGGCCAAATCTCTCCCTGGGCTTGGGGAAACTTCTGGATTTTGGATCTCGAGCATGATTAAGGAGAGTAATGTCGTACTGAAATGGGTGATCCAAGCAGACAGACAGTGTTCAGACTTCAGGTCTACCAGCTTTCTTCCTGCTCTTGGAGTTAGTCCATGGTCTTGTCTACAAAAACATGCTTTTAAGCAATTGAGTGTAAGCTCCAGCTTCGAGTACCATGGGTTTACATTCAAACCCTCACTCTTACGCATTTTGCCCATCCAAATGGCAGGCAATATTCTAGTGTTAACAGTCTGCTTTCTCTCCCCCTTCTGCCTTGACAGTAAATTGTTGTCATGCTTTTCTGATAGTCTACTTTTAAAAAGATGAGATAAATACACATGCATTTATACAAAAGTTTTAAAACAAGTCCTTCAGGAAGGAAAAAAAAAGCATCAGAGGTGGCAACATTGTGACAGAACGTGGATTTAGTTAATAGGATCTAGCTATTTGCACCATCTTTCTCTAGCTGCCTGTGCCAGTCCTAGGCCAGGAAAGCAATTTAACTCATTGCCTGTGAAAAATGAAATGACAGCAGCTACTTGAGTGAACTTTCACATTAACGAAGCATGATCTGGTCTTGATCAAAGACTTTATGTTCCTGGAGGACCAGAGTTCAAGCACTGGTCTCTAATTTTAAGAGAAGAAAAGGCTTATGTGTCATTGCAAGGCAAACTCTTTGGAGGTTGAGCCCTAGCTAAACTTTCATGTCAGCACTGTTAGTGACCCTATACTGAAGCTTGACTTGATCATCTCTTCCTTTAATTCTCACTGTCATATGCTGCCTCCTGCTAAGCTGGATCGACTTCACCCATCGTAGCAGTGAGAAGTGATGTTATCGTTAGTCATTGCTGCTAGGCGCTTTTGGATCACGTCATACATCTCGCAGGTTGTTCCAACAAAACGAGCTCTGAGGAGCAGGGTTGAGATCCAAGAGAGACAGAGACCAGCTTTGGGTGGCAAGATGCCATAAAATTGTCCTTGCAGATCTGGTGTAACCAGATCAACTAATAAACCTCTGGAATGCTGATGCTTTGGTTGATCTGGTCATACCAGAGAAACCATCTCTCACAACCTGGATGCCCGGAGCCAAACCGTACGTCTTGCCATGAGCAGTTAATACTAAAGACCACTGTTAGCTATGTATAAATGTGACTTGCTGTGCTGAATAATCACCGCAATCTTGTACACTGTCCCCACAACACACCTTCTGTAACCTTTTTAAGCACTTCTCACCATAGTAATATTGATTGACACATCAACACACCAGGGCGGCAAAGTAAGGGATTGTAGCCACGGGTATCAAACATTTTGCAAATCTCAGCACCATCGGTGACAGGTAGAAAGCTTTCACGAGCATTATTAGAAGAAGATAAACATTGTTACAGATAGATTTGTGGCCCTGAAGATAGAAGCACCAAGCTGGAGTGAAGGAAAAATGTCAAACGTGAGGATGGTCAACATGAGCTAAGGTCTATCCTTTTCTATTTCACTGCCTCCGACCTTCAGTCTGCCGCAGGAGAAGTCAAACACATCCCTCGCAAAGCCTGACAGCACTGCTGTTGTCCTCCATCCAGCGTGTCACATCTGCTGGGTGCTCTGCAGCCTCCCCAGGGCTCCTGCTCAACGCCGGGTCTTGCTCTGAGAGCCAAGGCATTCGTGAAAAGTGACCGTAGATCCAAATGGTTAGAAGTTATGTAGAAGGTCTAGCTTGCAAACCAAGCTACAGAGATAGGCTTTTGCAGAAACCAGGAGACAGAAAATAAGTTCCCGTTAAAGATGAAGGGTGCCCCGCGTTCAGGGCTCGTGTGAGTTCCTGGCTGCGCCCCGGGTGCGCAGGGTCGCCTAAGGTGAGTCATCTGGGGCTCCGGTTCCCCAGCTGTAAAATAGGGATAATCCTTCTGTTCTCACCTCAGTTTGTCTTCTCTGTTTAGATTTCAAGCTCCTCAGGGCTGTGTCTTGCTACATGTATGTACAGTTCCTAGCTTAATAGAGTCATGATCCAAACTGAAGCCTCCAGGCACTCCTGTATATTATATCATTACTAATTTCACAAGAGGCTGCAATCAAATTCCTTTATCGGGCAAAAGGAAAGAATCCTAGAAAAGAATAAAGCAAGCTATTAAAAACTGAGGAACATTTTTGCTGAAGTGGAAATAATGGTACTTTGTCCCAAAATGCATAAAATATGTATTGCAATTAAATTCTCTATTGGCAAATTGCTCTACAATTAAAAAACACAGAAGCTTGAGTGAGGCAATTAGAATAATAGTAGAGTGTTAATTATAGCTTGATGGATTCTGCCTGCTGTCAGCAATTACCTTCCAAGTGTGCACTTCTGAACCGACTCCAAATCCACAAAAAGACACCGGCAGAATTAGAAATATCTTCCTCGTTGGCATGCCTTTGCCATTTTAAAATTTGTTTTCATAAATACTTTTGTAAGCTATTTAATTAGATTTAATGAGGTTCAAGGAAGAAACATCCTCCATGCTGTACACAGCCTGCACTCTAGCAAAGGCATGGACTCAGGTAGGAGGGAGAGCACGACTGTGAGAATAATCTCATTTCCTACCAACTGCCCTCGCTGAATTATTACTAGTGCATGGTGATCCTGTGCAAATGTGGGGTGATTTGGACCAGTATCCAGGAGAGCTGCTTTTAGATATCTTTTTTAAAAAGGTTATCCAAGGGTTTTGGATCTTTCTCTCCATGGGAAGCCCCATGGCCGGCCACTCGCCCTTGTCACAGGGAGGTGCTTTGGGGATGGGCACTGCAACAGCGGTCGCGTGGTGTGATGCGAAAGTCCGGCATTGCATGTGTGAGATGAAATCAGCGGGGTTAGAGGTCAGGGTTGCAAGAAAAATTAAAAATTATTAAAATTGTTAAAATTAATTAAAAAGCTTGGGTGTCAAATTTGAAAACACTGTGAAAGAACCAAAAGGTTTTTTATTTTCATGATTGCCTTCCTAATTGGGCAAGAGAAATCCGTTCCATAAAAGTGCCTTAAACTTTGGGTTTCCCACATTGAAGAACGAAAGGCATATTTTTTAATTGGCTATATATTTGTATAAGACTGCACTGTTTTCTGTAATGCATCCACCCTTTCTGCCCTGGGTTCCCTCCCCAGGGACAGGAGCTCTTGCTTTTAGTTGGCAAACAGCTTTCAAATAAATTAGGGGACTAAACGTAAGCCATTCTCCTGTTTTCTCCAGTTCTCGAAAGCTGAAATAAGACCCCAAGCCACAACAATGTGAATTTTTTTAATTCCTCCCTCCTCCCGGCGTAACAAAAGCCTGAACCCCAAGTTTTACCTAGTGAAAACCCCTGCCTATAAATAATGCCTATTGATTCGAGGAGAGCAGCGGTGCCGGCCACGCTGCCGAGGGTGCCGACGCCGGTGAGCATCACCCGGCCTCGGCACGCCGGGCGTTTGGTGAGACTTGGTGGGCCAGGATGCCTGGAAGTCCTGGTCACCCCGGTGCTGAGGTGGGAGAAGCCTTTTGCAGAGACTGCGTTTTCCGTTTATCGTTAATCTCTGCAATCGGATATGTTCAAAGCTGTCCCAAAGGCCAAATAGTTGTCGTGCAGGTGGACTGTCGAGAGTAAACAGAGAAGAAGAGGGAAATGCTACGCCAGTAATAGCTCACGCGGCTTCTTGTGGTGTACGGTCGAGCTTTCAGGTGGGGATTCTGAAATTGTAAACTCTTCCTCCTGGAGCAAGATCTCGCCCCATCAATAAACCCCGCTGCTACGTTTCGTATCATGTCATCTTCCAAAGCTCAAATCTTCCTTCCTCAGGATTTCCAGACAGGGCTTCCTCCCCTAAATGCTGTGCGGACCACATCCAAACTTGCCCAAAGCCAGCTGGATGCTCTCCGCTAAGCTCAGGAGCAGCCTCTAAATTCAGTCTTTAGAGCGTTTCGATTCTCTAAGATTAATTTTGCCCCTAACGATCTTGCTGCAGCTATCTAACGAGCCATGCTTCGCCCTGCCGTGGGCTCCCTTACGCCTGGTGTGTGCTGGGCTTTCAAAAATGGGGGTAAATTTGGGAAGCGGAACCCGCCGCTTAGCTTTGGTCCGAAACACGCGTGGATAATTAATCCACTCCTGCTCGTGGCGGGACACGCGTGGCCCCGCAGCCGCTTCGCGGGGGTCACACCGGGTTGTGGGGGAGCCCCCAGGCCCTGGTTTTGCAGCAGATCGTCCGCATCTACGACAGAGAGATTTTCAAGTCGCTTTCTCCCCCCCCCCGCCATCTCCGGCGGAGCGGGTTGGGGTCCGGCGGGCGCGGCCCCTTTAAGAGAGGCAGCGCGGGGGGGGGGCGGTGGCCGCCCGCGTTCACACCTGGAGTGGGAAAGAGGGGCGGGCCCCGGCGCCTCTGATTGACGGGCCGCCGGCATCAATGGGGTGCCGCGGCGCCGCG
>NW_010972438.1:7338868-7367904 GCF_000737465.1 Haliaeetus leucocephalus
CGAGGGGTTGGGGGTTTGGGCAGCCCCGCTCCGCCGGGAGCTGGGCGCAGCGGGGCGGGGAGGGCTTGTAAAACAAACAAAATCTCTACCCCCCCCCCCAAAAAAAAACCCCTCAGGTTTGTATTTTTTAAAGCCTTGTAGGCGCTGAGCTGCGCGGTGTGAAACTTCTCCGGTGATCCGGTGGCTCCTCAGGCTCCCACCCGGAGCGGGGGGCGATGCGGGTCCCGGTTGAGCGGATAGGGGGGCTGCCGGGCGGGCTCTCCCTCTCCTCCGTACCGGTGTCTCGGAGGAAAGAGGAGCCAGGAGCGGGTTTGGTCTCCTCTAACGATGGGAATCTGCTGGAGATAACGGCCAGCTTGGGTTCCCGAATCCTTATTAGGAGATCCATCCCAAAGCCCGGGCCTTGGTGCTGCAAACCCGCATCGCGCCCGGTTGCCGAAACGTTGGACCCCAGCGCCGGGGCTGCGCTCTCCCTTCGGACGTTCGGAGCTGCCGACGGCTCAGGTGTGAAGGCCGGTGAGGTAGGGAGCGTGAGTCGGAACGAGAGTCGCAGGCTCTTGCGGTGCTTGTTGGGGTGTTTCAAGAAAAAAAAAACCCAGGTGTTGCTTTCCAATAAAGGCTGCGTGGCTGGCTGTGATTCCCTCAGTACTTGTTCGTCTAGCAAAGTTATTAACCTGCAGCGTATCGTATGCCCTGGATGGTAGCTGAGCTTATAGCCCAGCACCTGGTGATTAAAACAGTGCTGCTGCTTTTTTTTTTTGTTGTTTGCCCCTCAAAGGGTGTTTTAAAGTGTTCAGGTACATGCCCAAGTGCAGGACAGCGTGACTGCCGTTTCCCGTAAAGTGCAGTGAGTCTGCTCTGGTTGTGCAACCGCTGCTCTGACCCGGTAAGATCTGAAATACAACATCAGACACGTGAAGCACAGGAGATTCGGGGAAGGGGGAAGCGTGCTCTCGGCTTTGACAGCTCAATTCATTTGACAGTGACACTGCAGGAGGACTGATGGTATGTGTGTATGTGCTCATAAACTTGTAAAAATCAGTGTCGTCGACTGTCAGCTAACCTTGGGGAAATAAGGACCTAGAAAGGGAGAGGGAAAAGTGTCTGAGAGCTGCTGTTGCTGGGCCTTTCTGCTGTTTGAACAGACTTATAGATTATTGAATCTATAAAACCCCTGGTTATAATAGATACTCCTCAGCTCTGCCAGGAGAGAGAACGGTCACTGAAGTGTTGCTGGAGATTGTCCAGCTCCTTATTAAGAAGAATTATTAGAGGTTTGTCAGGTTCTCCTGGTATTATTCACTTTTGGCTGCAGAAATGCCTTGTTTTACATGAAATTATCAGGTGTCGTACCGAGAGCAACGTGTGGCCTCTGCATTAAAACCTTGACTTATCCCATTCACCTGTCGCTGTGTGCTCTGAAGGATCCGTCCTTCAGCCTTGGGCACCTTTCAGAGCAAGCTTTTAGTCTTCTCAGCATAATTCCAGCATCCTCATGCACCTCTTAAATTAGGACAGTGTATCTTTGTTCATGCAGAGAAATGCATTAATAGCCCAGTCTGAAGAAATTTATTGTTGTGTTTTTTTTCAGGAGTGCTAATACCCAGGAGTGTCTTTTTCATATGGAACAGATTTTTGAGTGTCTTTCAGTTTGAATTTTATTGGTGAAGTAATAGCACGTATAAATCTATTGCTACGGACCTGTGGGCTGTTGATCTTTTAACCACTTAGCATATGGTTTGTAACTTTGTAAATTCTAAACTAACCAAAAAATTAGCTAAAGTGGAAATTTGTGATGGCTTTCATATCTGACAATACGAAATGAAGGGTTTTTTCTTTCTCCGTAGCTAATAGAAAAAGCAGACACTTAAGCTATTGCAAGTACTTTTGTTTTTGAAGTAACATTGTTTCTACTCACTTAAAAATCACTTAAATAGCTTATTTCAGTTTAGGGACACAAAGCTGAAGCATGTTTTTCATGCTGGGTAGGATCATAAATGCTAATTTCTGGTGCAGAGGGTTGCTAACTCTTTTTTTAGTACTTGTTTAATGTCCTCTATAGAAGCACCATGTGTTGGGGAAAAGTTACCTCTAAGCAACTATCTTTGTTACTTTTTGTTTGTGTTGTTTTTTTTTTTTAACGTGCCCTTTTAAAGTAACAGAAGGCAAATGGTTTGCAGTGACCCCAGGCTGCTGTAGCCACGCAGCCTGGGGGTGCGGGTCCCCGGGCCGTAAATTGGGGTGAGATTGGCAATATTGGAGCCGTGCATCCCTGGGGTGATAAGCTTGGGCATGTTCGATCGCTAATGGGAGACAAGATAAATCCTGTTTTCAGTGACTCTGGTGGCTGTGCTTTAACTTCATTAAAGTGCTATTGAAAAATCCCTCCTTAGCAGTTTATCTTTTATTCCTAATGAGTGCCACAATACTGAAGCAGTGCTTGGAGTCAGTTTTCAGTGTGTTGGAGATAAAGCTTTTGTTTGTAGGGTTGGAAATGTGGCTCGGCACACGGGGGAGGGTTCTGGAACAGACTTAATCGTGCCGCGTATTTTGTCAACAGGACTATCAGTACTGAGGAAAAGCATTGGGATATTTTGAAACTATTGTTATTTCTCTTTTGGCAGTAGAGCTTGGAGTTGTAATTTTTCTCCCTAGCTTTCAGAAGGCATAACTGATGTGCAGAAGGGCTGGTGGACTGCAGTTGCTCATAGTTAATGCAGCGTGGCACAGATGTGTGCGGTTTTTTTTCCTTAAAAGCAACGGGCAGCTCAGTACTGCATGCCAGTTATAGAAGTGTGCAGGACTTGCTGGCTGAGCAGCCCTGCGTAGGGCACATTGCAACACTCTGACGTGACCCATACTGTCCTCGTACCCAACTGCTGCGAGCTCTGTGGTTGTGAAAACTCCCTGGTGCGTGGGGGATGCTGCGAGAATCAAACTCTGCTGGGTAGTTGCTGTGCAGGACCCCTTTGCAGTGTTCTCAGTTTGAGGCTGCCGGAGATGCTTCATGTCTTTTGGTGCTTAAGTCTGAAATCTCTCTTTACATTAGAGTGTGATACGTGGCATAAACTTTAGGGCTGAGCATAAGTACAAAATGCTTCGTGCCCAGAAAAGCCAGGTGCAGGGCTCCAGTAGTGTTGGTGATATGGCACATCCCCTGCATCCTCTGTTTCTGTCTCTGTGCATCTTAATTTTTGAGGAGTGGTAGAAGAGAGATTTCTTCTAGGCATCATGTATGAGAGAGGGGGTGGGCTTTTTCTTCCTTTTTAGTGATAAAGCAATAGTGTTTGGGGTACAGATTTTAATGGTGAGAAGGCTTTGGGGCTGTGGAAGTGCGGTTGGATAGCTAATTCATTGCTGGTATGGTCTGGAGGAAAGAAAGGTTTTATTTTAAACAGATGTGTTGTGTGTTGTTTTTGACTCAAATGACTAGGGAAAGTTTTCTTGGGATACTGGGCATCGGTGCACGGACCGTTCTGCCTCTGGGTCAGTATGTGCCTGGCATGTCTGGGAACAAGGCAGAGTCCTCAAGTGCCCAGGAGAGCTGGGCTAAGAGCTGCTCTCGGTTTTCCAGGGAGGTTCTGGGGTTTGGCTATATGGGTAGGTTGCCCTGAGGCACCAGCTGCATGGATGTTGGCTGTTTGCACAGTGTTGCTGCTCTCTGGAGAGAGCTGGGCAAAGCATCTGGATGCTTTTGAAAATCCTGTGGGTGCCTGGTTTTAGGGCCTGGAAGTGCATTTGAACTTGGAGTCAGGAGCAGACTCTTGCTGTGCTCAAGTATATGGACGCAAAGATTTTGTTGAAGGCAATGAAACTGAATAGTTGTGCTCAAAATTACCTATTAGCTTAAAATTTCTTGCTAAACTGGGGTTTTAATGTGTCAGGTCTTGTTGCTCTGCTCTCACATGTTAGGGTAGCTTCTTTGCTTACTTGGTAGAGCAGAGTGGGGCTCTGCAAAAAACTTGCTGTGCCACTGCCTGTGTGCATGGTGCTCTCTGGAGATGGATATTAGTTGCTCTCGGGCTCCGGAGTAACTCACACTCCTCTACAGATGCTGGAAGGGAAAGAGGGGGGTGACGGACTCTCCTGCTGATGCTGCCGGGAGTGGGGAGTGCTGCTGGCAATTCCTCCCCTGCATGTCCTACTTCCAGCCCCGCTGAAATAATGGAACAAAGATTAAGTAATCGTCACCCCAGGCTCGCGGTGCCTGGCCCTGTGCAGCTGCAGAGCCCTCACCGTGTGCCGGCAGCGCGGGGGGCCACTGGGCTTGGAAGGATGGTTTGGGAGAAGGGGACGTGGATTGGTGCAGGTGGCCGGTCTCTCTTGCTCCTCCTGGGGAAGGGGAGTGGAAACCCAAAGAAATTCTGCAAAGCCAGTGGCTCCTTCCTGGGTGGTGGTCCAAGGAAGGTTTCCTGCTCAAGTGGGACAGTGGTGGGAGCTGGTGGTGCTTGTAAAAGAAATCCTGCTCAATTTATGATGACACTTGGGTTTGGTGCTTCCTGGAGCATCGTCCTCAGCAGTGGCCTTGCTCAGGGAAGGTTTCCAGCCCTGGGGCTGCGGGATGGCTCTGCACCCTACAGGCTTGCATTTGCTGCTCTGGAGCTTGGTCCTGGTGGGGTAACAGCAAAGCCTTTCCTTGCAAAGCAGTGCCTGTCCCAGCCTGCTGCTTATGCACAAATAAATACACGTGCTTGCAAATAAATCCACCCTTCCTGTGTGAACATGTGTCGGTGGATTCGCTGACCACCCTCAGCATGCTGCGATATTTATTGGTGCTCACTGGAGAACAGCAGTTAACAGCAAGCCCTTTTGCAACTGCTGTCTGGTCTTCTCATCTTAATCCCTGACTGAGCCACAGCTGGGGCAGAAATTACCTCAATCAGACTAGGATTAGAAGGACATCTGAGATTCATAATGAAGCCTGAATGGGATAAAATACCCCCACCAAGAAGCCTTTCTGGCTCTTGCAGAAGCCCCTGGCTTCAAGTGAAAGGCTCTAGGACCCCCTCAGCCTCCTCTGCATATTCCTCTCTCCTTTTGAGAAACTTCATGGCATTTAATCACTTCGAGGCTTTTCCTCTCTACAGTGACTGCAATTTGAAACGCAGGGGTCCCATACAAAAGGAGCAAGTGCTCAATGGGCTGTGTTAATATTCAGTGCCATTTACAATGGGTGCAGTTTGAAAAGGGGAGAATGGATGGTCTGGGAGCTGGGGGAGGAGGAGCCGCAGAGGGAAAATTTCCCAGGGCAGGGGAACGAGCATCTCAGTAGGCAGCCGAAAAGACGAACACACCATCAATTGTTCTCAAGCAAAATCGAGCATTATTGTGTTAGATACAGCTTAATATTTTTTTTCCTTTGCTTGTGCAAACTGCTCTACAGTTCTGTGGATGTAAGGTTTGGGGGTGGCTGAGCCTTGCAGGAGTTTCTACTCGAAGTTTAAGGGATGAAGGAGCAAATGTGAGGTTGACTGCCTTCTCCCTTTGCTTACTGGCATCAAGAGGCTAGATGTGGTAAAGTGATATGTTTGGGAGCCCAGACACTTCAACAAAGCACTTCAGGTACTTAAATGCTTCCTTGAGCATTGGGTGAGATTTAACATCCCTGCTTAAAGTTAAGCCGGTGCTGGAGTCTTGTCTCTAATGGGGATTTAGGCAGATGCAGAAGCACTTTGCTGAGATGGGGCTTTAGTTGGCGTGAACTCCACCTGGCGCAGGGAAGTCCTGGAGCACTGGAAGGATGCTCCCCAGTGTGCAGCTTTAGCAGAGTGTGCTGGAAGGGTTCAAGGTGGCTTCACGTTGAGGCACTCCCCCAGGTGCTGCAGAAACACCTTCCTGACTCTGTGCATACACCTGGGTCCTGAATACATGTGCAGCTCCCACTGGCTCTGCGGGGCACCTGGGAATTGGTGAGCGCCAGGAGGCCCTGGCCGTGCAAAAGCAGTGCCTGCCTTTGGGTTCTGGTTGCTTTGATGCCTTGAAGAGGGGTGAAAAGTTGTGTCTTGAAGTTTGAGTGGCTGCAAAATGGGATGATGGCTTTCATTCCTTAGTAGCTCTGATGAGAACTTGTGTATTGTCCCTGACTTGTATGTCAGCCGCACCCAGAAACTCTCAATTAGGGCTGCAGGGCTTTTAATTGATCTTGTTGTCTGCCCCGTGAGACACCTTGGATTGAGTTAGCTCAGCTCATCAGCTTTTTAACATAATCATTTTGTGCTGCTAACCTAATCGCCCAGTGTGACTCCCTTGTTTTGCAGTGTGGAGCTGGGGTCATGTGGATGAATGGAGTAGAGATAATTTAGGCTAATGCTGTTGGGAAGAGCCATCTGCAGAAAATCCAGGCTCCAGATTCATCAGCTCTGCAGGACCAGGGCTGGGCAGGAATTAGCACCTCGTTCTCAGGGCAAGAGGAGTGATTTAACATAGAGCACTGCTTTGGTGAGTAACAGGGGAAAAACATAGCTCCTTGGTCTGGGTTGTGGTTTCATGCAAGCCTGGGACGCCGGGCACCCACTGGCAGCTCTCCTCTGAAGTCCCTTGCTGGTTTTTAGTGGCATGTGAAGGAAGGAGCAGAGCGTGAGGCTGCAGGAAGAAACAAAGGGTGAATAAACCTTCTTTCATATTTCCTTGTACGTCTAGCTATTAAATGATGTGCTACGAAGTATTCTTTTTCCTGCCGTGCATAGGGACCCAAGTCAAGGACCAGGATGCTGTTGTGCTAGCGCACAACATGAAATACCTATTATTATTGTAGCTGAGTCATCCATTAATAGTTAACCAAGTCCTGCACTGCAGCCCAAAAGTCCTTCAACCCTAGCCTCTTCCAGTTTCGGAGCAGGACCACAACATATGTAATATGTTATGCTCCCTTATTATATTTTCAGCATGCTGTCTCTCAAGCCACAACCGTATAATTTTGGAGAAGTCTAGAAGCAGGCCCTGCTATTTTGGGGGCACCTCTCAAGACCTGATGACATGTCACATCCAATTCCAGGAGCATGGTTTACTTCTGCATGGTTGCATTTTCAGTTTGAGTAAGAATTGAAAGATGGGTCTCAAACGGTAGCCATCTGCCTAGTTTTTATTAATGTTAACCATGCTGGATCTGCAGGCAGGATAGTTGGTTATCTGCGCTTGTCACAGCAGTTTTGTAGTTTGCTGCAGTGGCTTTGCATGGGTTTCAGCAGGAGAAGTATTAGAGGCCCTTTACAATTGAACAGCTTTACACAGAGCTACAGGTTTATAAAACACATACTCCAGTGTCATGCACAAGTTGCATTTAAAAATGCATTAGCTGTCTAAAGCTTTGCTCTGGAGCTAAAGTTTTGTGTGCAAGAGAATTTGTCTTTGGGGGGGGGAGGTTAGGTAGTCTTGATATTGCTGCTTATAATGAGGCAGTAACTCTTGTTTGTTAATTTTTCTTTGGTATCTTTGTTGGTCACCCTGGGGCAGTCACATTAATTTTGGAAATCTGCAGAGGTGCAGTCTTAAATGCATTTCTTGTAAACCCTGCTCACCTATACAGGGTGTGTATCGCAAACGTTTCCCTTTTGTTCAGGGCACCTGTTTTTAGATTAATCCTTTCAGATTAGAAAACACAACCTTTGAGTTCAGTGGGAATTTGGCTGTGAAATCTTGAAATAAGATGCTTTTTTCCTAGACCATCTCCTCCAGCTGGCAGTTTTTTGCTGTCTGCAGGAAGGCAGGACAAGCCCTCAGGTGCAAGAAGGAAATGAGAGGTGCAAAATGCAAAGGTGGGGTTGTGCTGCTTCCCCACACACAGGGACATGGATCCATCCTCACCATCGATGTGTCTCTCCCTGGTTGCCCAAAGCCTGTGCTTTTGTGATGGGCACCTCGCAGGATGGGACTCCGTTGTCTTTTGGTGCTGTGAGTATTCCTCTCTCCTGGAGAGTTTTCCATCAACACCAGCTACTAATGAGCCTCCCTCCAAATACTGCCCTGCAAGCTCAAAACACATTTTGCCTAGCCGGTGTAGACTGGGCTGTTTTATAACCGCACTTAAAGTCTGTTTTAGCCTCCCGTGCGCCAATATAAACACAGGTTTTCTATGTTATCTGTCATCTAAAAAATACTTCTAAAGCGACGGCTGGCCAGTGGGCCGGTGCTTGCAGCACACGTGGCAGTGCTTGGCTGGTGCTGTTTGATCACCAGTACAGATGGGTACTGGGATTGAAGGTATTGAACTGGATGTGCTGAGGGCTTGGTGGAAGATATTCAGATGGAGGTGGCAGGTTTGCTGGGTGTTGTCTTCTGCTTGCATTTAAGGATGCAATGCTGGAGGTGCCCTGGGTGCATAGGTGTCCCATTGGAGGGGCTCGATGTGGGTGATGTCCCCATAGGAGTGGAACGGTGGGAGACCTCGTGGATGGGGGAGCTGCTGGTCTGTGGATTGTATCATGGATAATAAAACGGCTATCGTAGGAAACAGCCTGGCTGGAGGCCCTGTGAAAAATCACCCCCTAAATGTGTTCCAGTTGTCCAAACACTGGTGCCTCTCCTTCCTCCGCTGCGTGCGTGGGGGGAAAGGCTGGAGCTCGTTCTCCACCACCACTGCCTGGGGAGCAGCCCCAAACAGCCTTTGCTTGCTTTTTGCTGTGCCTCGGTCAGCTGTGGTCCACCCAGGTTTGAGAACTGTGAAAAAGAACCAGAAGCCTTCCTTTAGCACAGACCTAAAAAAAAATATCCTCTAGCAGTCTGGACAGTGTGGGCTGTTCCCGCAGCAGCCCAGTCCATGAGCAGGTAACCCAAATTTGGCTCTTCCCCAGCACAAGGTGGTTGCATTGAGTTGGAGCTGGAAGGTGCATGGAGCCACAGGATTTCTTCCTTTCTCACCGGGCTTTGCAGCCCCAAGGGGACATGGGGATGGGGAGTATGGCAGGGATGCACGCGTAGCCCATGTCAGCAGTGACCTCTCTGTTATTTGCAAGGGGTGAGGAGGTATCTTTTGATGATCTAGGTGGCACCTGAATGTTCCCCACCCTCTCCCCCTTCTCTCATGCCCATTTATTTCATCACTCCCGCACCTCTCTGGCGATGACAGGCATGGGTAGTGCAGAAATGCCAAGTGCTGCTGACACAGGGCGGTTGGCTGGTGCTTGTCTCTTTGCTGCTTGTGGTCTGGCCTTGCTGGTGAGCCAGGAGAGCATCCCGTGCTCTGTTTGTCTGTGTAACTCACCATGAACCTTTGTCGTCTTCTGAACCAGGAGGCAGACTCGCATCTGTACTTGTGTTTCATTTGTTTTGGCAAAATGGGGAGACTTGTCTTGTTTTAGGAGATTTAAACAAACCATATGATGTTTTATTTTGAAAGGTGTCATAATACTTTCCACTTTTCCTTTGCTAAGCATATTTTTGTGCTGTTCCTATCTACGCTAGTCTATAAACAGCTCTGTTCCTCCTTTTTCCTCCTTAAACAAGTCGTTTAAGTCAGAATTCTTGGCTTTCAAACACCTTTGGATTATTTCTGGAGTAGGGCACACATTCTGCATTAAATGAGTAAATAAGATAGTGTGTATTTTTAGACCTCTGATTTGGAAGCATTTGTGGGAGTTGTGCTGGCTTTATTATTTCACATGGTTGTAAACCTCTTGTATATCCTCCTTCCCACTTTCCTTTGTTATGGAGATGGTGACCACCCAAAAGCTGTTGAGATTGATGAAGTTAAGGGGTTTGGATGAATCTGTTTGTAAGAGTGGATGAATGAACTTTTCCTGTTGCAGTAGGTTAGAAAATAGTTTGATGAAGATGATTAAATGGTGCATAGGTGGACTCTACCTCTGCCGCATGAGCGGACAAGGAGAAGTTTTCTGGTTTGGGAGGAGGTCTGCGGAGCTGAGGCTTCACCCCCAGTTTCTGAGCACTTTCATCTTGAGTGGTGTCACTTGGTTTGTTGCCGGTCGAACACAGAGCTGGCAGCCTGCCTCTCTGGTCTGCAGGGATGGATGCATATGGGACTCGCTTCAGCTCCTGCAGTTTTAGTAAATGCATCTGTTTATCTCTGTGGGGCTGAGTCCAGCTCCCCAGTGAAGCTGCTTGGCTTTTGACTTCTTGGTGAGCTGAACCCCTTCCAGGAGCTCTGGTTTCATTCTTACTGACCTTACCAGCAGAGATGTGTGCTGGTCTTTGAGTTAATCTCTTTGGACAGAAAGTTGTACAGATCTGACAGGATGCATTTGGCTTATACTGTCTACTTAAAACAGCAGTTGGCTTTGCTTCTCCCTCGTTTAATAATCTCTTTGAGGTAGGTACCGCTTTTTACCTAGGTTTCCTGAGAAAGGAGGCTGCGCGATGGTGTGTGTCTCTTCTCTGCCCCAGAGCTTTTGATGCTGTTGGCCAACTTCAATTTGAGGAGTGAACTCAAATTTGAAATGCTTAGCGCTCTCACAGGCAGCAGGCTGGGGAGGGTGGCTGTACCCCTACCAGGGGAAAGGAAGCAGTGTGAGATTATCCCATACGAGACATCAGAGAATCTCCGTGGGGGAGAGCGGTGCCATTAAGCCATCCCTGCAGAAAAAGCAGATAACGATGACCCAGCTGTGGGACATGGCTCTGCCCAGTGCTGTGCTTACCTCCATTAGGAGGTTGGTGAAGGAGGGTTTCAGAGTCTTGCTGGGATTGTGCTGGCAATAGCTAATATCCGTAGGTAGGAGTGGAAGGTTTGGTGCTGGGTTACCCCGTCCGTGGCTCTGTGAGCAGGGGATGCTGTGGAGGCAGCACCCGAATCCTGGCCTCTTTGGGGACCAGCATGGTTGTTCGTTGTGTATAAAGTGATGCCACCCATGTGGTGGGGGAGTGTCTTGTCCAAGGCAGCAAACCCTTGTGACTGCCATGGCCGCAGCTGGGAATCGTTTTTGGTGACTGGCTGCTCCTCTCTTGGAACAGCATTTCCAGGAAGAAGATGCCTTTGTGGCCTGATGGATGTTGAGCAATCGGCTGCGGGTGGGAAGCAGTGGCCCTGGGTGTCTGCATCTCCCTGCTCCCCGGCAGCGCTGTGGTGGGGCAGGGATGGCTGCCGGGGGCTCCTGCCTGCTCCAGCCGCTCATGGGGTCTGGGCTTTATAGTAAGCATGGGGAGAAGGCAGAGCTGGGCAGCATCCTTGGGAGATGCCAAATCACAGCCCAAGCTGTTTACTCCAGCGTTTCTCTCTCACGGTTCCTAGCACTTGTGTCTCAAGTGCTACCACTTTGTGGTCTGTTTAACAAGAGCCTGAAGAGCTGTCCTTCCAGCTGGCAGGGACACTGGGACTGTGCCGCATCCCTCTGTGCGTCTCCCGGGCTTGCTCCAGCTCCCAGGCTTTCCTTTTATTCAGACTGCACAAGCTTTTTTTCCAACACCTTGCCTGCATGCCCCCCTGCCCACCCTGTCCTCAGGTGACAGTCCCTTTCGGCAGCCCCGGTGCTGCCGATGAGCCGGTGGTGTACGCGGGCTGCCGGCTGGGCTCCGGTTACTGCTGTTTACTTTGTTTGCTTCACTCTCCAGCTGCGAATACTTGAGCCAGCTTGAAGGCGAGGTTTTCAAGCACCCTGTGTGCAAGTCGTAATGCCAGCATGGGGCTTGCTGGGGAACAGGCTGTGTGTGATTAAGCCATTTAGGCTTGTCATAAATTTTTTTTAAAGTCAAAACAACACAAATCCACCTTTTTTGGGGAGGAGGAGGAGGCGGCAGCTGGACATTTTTGGGGCTGCATGCTAATTAATGTTGCTTTGTTTGTGAGAGGCATGGCTAAAAGAAGAGGAATTCAGCGCAGACTTATGGGCCCGCACATTTGGAAACAAAATGGGGAAGTTTCCCTGTCCAACAATTTCCAATTGCTTCCTCTATGGTTTCCTGAGTAATTCTGACCGCCGGTTATAAAACCGTCTGCCTCGCCATTGCAGGATGCATCATCCCTCAAATCTCCCTTTTGGCCCACCGTCTCCCCAGGCTGCTCGGTCCCTCCCTTCGGGCTCCCTGTGCTGTTTGCAGCTGGCAGCAGGAAAATTTCCGACCCCTGGGAAGTTAGTTTCCTGACGCTGCTGTGTGATAGACAATAACAGCAACAGCCCTTGTGGGACTGGGGTGGGATTGGGAGTGGATTGAAGATGAGCCTTGAACTGTTTTGGGGAGGTTATGGTCTGTCACGACTGAAATGCCTTTTGATGGTTTTCCTGCTTTTTAGGTTTGAAATGCAGAATCCCTCTTGGCTTGTTTGGATGGCTTTGGAGCCACCCAGCCGTGCCTGCCCCGGGGGATCAGAGCCGGTCGTCCTCCTGGCACTGCCGTGGTGTGGGAGAGAGGGTTGCAGGATGCCTGTTTAGGTCTGGATCCATGGAGAGTGAGGGCAGAGGACAAGCTGGGAAGGAGCCCTCCAGCACCGCTCCCTCCATCACGCCTTCAGTTGCTGGCTCCTTCGCCATTCTCTGTGGCCACCTCTACTAAGGGCTTTCGAGCTAAGGTGAACCAACCCTATCCCCTCCGTGTGTAGTATTTCACAGTGGTTTTGGGGCAATATGTGGCTGTTTGACCTGTGCCCAGCCTACTGCAGTGGTTGCTTTCCACTTTTGATCTGCATTTGGTCCAGTGCTGTGATGCTGGTGTCCCACACCCTGGCAATCGGGAGTCAAAAGCATCCCTCCAGCCCTCGTCTCATGGTGTCTGGGTGTCTGTTGGGACTTGGTGGGTAGCAGGGCAGAAATAAATGACAAGCTGATGCAGCATTGTCACAGGAGGAGCTGGGCCTTATTTTGGCAGCCCCCAGCAGACTGCTGGCTTGAGCATGACTCCTTGGCCTGAAAATGATCCTGTAATTGAAGCAGTGAAGATCTGTCTCACCTAATGTAAGCCTATAAATATGAGGCTTTATGGATAAGCTGGAGGTCTAGTTTTCTCAGTTCCGTGGAATGCAATGGATGTTTCCAGAGGACAACTCAAGTGTTGTCCCAGGGGCCGTGCAGAAGACCAAGTACATGCTTGCCCTTTGGTGCTTGTGGATGGGGAGGCATTGGGAAGTGGGTGGATCCTGTCTGGGGAGAAGAGACTCTCTGCCCAGAGCTTTTTCACAGCGTGATCATCTCTGTAAAGGCCAAGAAAACTTGATCTGAAAGTCTGTTTTATTTATTCATTCCTAACTCCAGCCCTGCTTTGAGGGGAGGCCATCAGCCTTGCTAGGCACGCAGGCAGTCCTGGCACGGCCACGTTCCCGTGCTGGAAGAGTGTGTTCAGGGAGATATTTGAAATGCAGCAGAAACCCCACACTTCCTTCAGAGTTCTGACTCTTGCATTTTTCATCTTGGGCAGACTTTAAAGTTTTCTGCAGCATTCAAGGGAACGTTTTGGTTTCCCTTTGCCCACATGTCAGCATTCCTGAACAAAGCAGCCTCAAGATTTGTGGAGCAGATTCTTGAAATTCTGCAAATGTTTTGAGCCAGAAGATGTTTCCAGAAACTGCCTGACCTAACAAAAAGAGTTGGTAGGACTTGGGTATGGCTTGGGGAAAATGAATAAGGCAATTCTGATCAAAACCACCATCCCTGGTCTTGGGAGCTGTTGCGCTCTGCCACCTTGTTGCTGTTAAACCACGGCTGTGCTTATTTGAACAAACCAGATAAAGAAGATATGCATTTTAAAACTGAGGTTTGGTGCCCTGCTCTTGCACTGACTTCCCCAGTGATCCTAGCAATGTCATTTAAGGCTAGATCTGAAAAGGGGTTTAGATACCTAAAGATGGACTTAGGTGAAAGGGAAGCAAGGGTGTTGGCAGCTCGTGTACCTGCAGGCACTGCAAACCTGCTTAAGCCTGCTGGGGATGTTCTCCTGAAAATGTCCAGAGGTGATTCAGTCTTGTGGTCACCAGCACCCCATAGTTTACACCCTGCAGCACCCACGTGTTGCTGTCCTGGTCTGTTGTGGACGCTCCATGTGCGTTCATGATGAGTCTTTGTGGAAGAGCTCAGTGGAAGCTGCTGGTTTTGCCCAGAAATAGGGAAGTGGCAGTGCTGCCTTTTCCCTGGGGCTGGGTGGCCAGCGATGGCATTTTGAATGGGGAACATGACAGCAAGCTTTGCTTGCTGCCTTCCTGTTCTGATTTAATTGTGCTTTTGCTGGTTGTTGGGGTTTAGGCATTAGGTGTCTCTTCCCATGAGCATTTTATTACAGGCGTGAGCATGAGTGACAGGGAAGGGGATGCGGAGTGTCACACTACCCAAGGCAGCCGTGAGGAGGTGTTGGGAGGCAGGAAGGCTCCTGTGTCTGGGAACATTGACCCATGTATCTCATTACCTTGTTTCTGAAGGAGAAAGCAGCAACCCCAGTGCAGACCCGTTGCTATTTTGACCCAAATATGGGGTTTGTTTTGTTTTTTTTTTGTTTTTGCTAGCACATTTCTGGTGTGCTGGGAGATTGTGGTGTTAACGTTTTCTCTTCAGAGAAGAGGTTTGACTTGGACTGAAATTGCTGATTGATTCCCTTTTTTGCCCTCCCCCCTCTTCCCGCTGAAGTCAAGAACCACTTCAAAGGCTCAGATGTGTTGGTGCCAGATGCCATGCAGTTATTGTTAGAAGAATCTGAAATATAATTGAAAACAAACCTTTGTTCAGCCAGGCATATCTGGCTGTAGTCTTTCACTCACGACAGAGATGGGTGCTCAGCCTCTTCAGCTAGATTTGGTGTCTACACACTTGTCATGGCAGATGAAATGTCTGTGAATTCTCTTACATCTGGTAAGTGTTTTCAAAATCCGGAAAGTGCATATTTTAAGGAGGGTTTTTTCCTACCTAGGAACCCACACTGACGCTCAAAAGTTACCAGCATATTTGTGGAATTCCTTGCAGTAATAAAACACATCAGATTGGTCTTGGCAGGCTGATTTCAATAGAGATGCTCCAAGTCCAGGTTCCTCTGCTTGGCAAGCACAGATTTGTCCTGCTTTCTTTTAAGACTTGTCTTTTCTGTGGGATATAGGATATTGTTTGACGTAATATCGAAAACATTTGTAAAAGCATGGGTAAGACAGGTGTCAGCGTTCATTTTAGTTTCATCTGGTGTGAAAGCAGAGGCTGGTGTAGAAAATTTGTAATCCGGCTCTGTTAGTTCTCCTAGTTAAGTCCATGAGGCTGGAGGCTTCTGAAGGAGCCCAGCAGACTTCAGGTGCTTTGCACGTAGCAGCCCTCACTCGCCTGATGCCGAGTATGAGCTGTTTGCAAATGGAATCTCATGGGGTGTGAAAACAGGGTACGTGGTTGCAAGATGCACAGTGTGTTTTAGGTTCCTGTTTCTTGTAGTTATTTTCTGTGTATAATTTAGAAGAGTGCCCCAGGTCTGTCTTGGATCAGAATCTGAACTGCTCCTGTGCACGTTGACCCAGGGTTTTGCCCCGGGACTCGGATGCCACCCCGTGATCTGTTATGGACATGCTTTGTGTGACCGCGTGGACATCACTTTGTCCCTCCTTGCTGCAGGTACCTGGACCCTCCTTAATGCTGAGGCGATGGTCCGAGAGATGCTGAAACCTTTAGTACAGCTGAGAGCAGGGAAGAACAGCAGGGAGCTGTGGCTCCCTTGTGGAGGTTACTCCTGTAGCCTAACTCGGAGAAATGAGTCCCTCTGAAATTTAATAGGGCCTTTAGCTGCGTGAGGGTTGCTGAATTTGGTGTTTCTTTTCATTTTAATTTGCCTCCCCTACCAAAAGCACTAGCCTCATTGCATATGGCTGCCTGTCTGTTGTTTATTATCTCTGTTACACTGTGGTTAGTGCTCACACATGATATTTCTTTGGTTTCAGTACAGACTGAGCGGGTTGTCCGCCACTGGATCCAAAAATGTAAACTATTTATAAATGAAAAATACTCTCCAGTTTTAAAGTGCCGTGTTGTCCCCTCTCCCTCTAGCATGTGCACATTTGGCTGATCTTGTGTAATCCCACTGATGTAAATCCAGATATCTAACAATTTATGGGACTGGGGGCCACCTGGAGAAATTTTGATGTGACCTTGTGCTCATGAGGGGAGAACATGAAGCAATAGTAATAAAAAGTAATGGAAAAATGTTATTTGGCTGTGTTGCATTCAGCACAGATATGGGCCCAAGTGCAGATAAACCTTCCTTTAGAGTTCAAGGATTCTTGATTTTGGTTTTCCAGTTGGGCTCATCTCCATCATAAGCAACTCTTGAGAAATTGGGACAGAAACTTATTAAAGTGGCTTAAAATGACCTGAAACAACTAGAGTGCTTTTTTTAGTACTCCTTACAATTAAACTCTGTTTGTTCTGTCTTTTGAGCATGTGCTTAGTTTTATATTGAAGTAACAGCCTATGTTTAGTCTCCCAGGGAAGAAAAATAAGACAGGATTTAATAATATATTGAGGGAGACTGGGGTAAGTTTTCTGTGCCTGTTTAGAAAGCAGGGGAGGAGGTGATGCTGGGTGGGCCAGGAGGGGACAGGCTGGACCAGAGGCTGAAATGGTCAAGCCCAGGGGCAGGAGAAGAGGAGGCTGTGAAGTAAATACGGGGTGTTTAATTGAGGAGCTTGTTAGCCAACAGCTGATGGCTTGTTTTTGTAGAGAGCAACAGGGGACTTAAGGTGAGTTGTTTGCTGGTTGGGATGGGTGTTGCACGCATGGCCTAGGAGTGATGGAGCTGGTAGGAATGAGGAGTTTGGGAAGCAGAACTGTTCAGAAAGCACTCCCGAAAGAGAAGGAATTATTTTGATCTATGGTGATACGGTTTTCCATGCAGCTGTGGTGACAGTAAATGAGGCAGGGCTGTCCTGCTTTCTGCTCAAATCTGGAAGATTAGAGGACAGCTGAAAAAACAGGTGGGATTTTTTTGGGAGACTGTTCACAGCACCGCAGTTAGCCATCATTCAGATGAAAATGGTGGAAACTTTCTCATTGCCAGTGCATTTAGGCAGCCTTTGCCATATAGCTATGATTAGTCAGTCTGTAAATTGTGCAAAAATTTAGTAGTGTAACTGGTGCATAAAGGAGTAAAGCATAATGAGAGTAAATTCAGTATAGTTCCCAAGTTTTGTCTGGACACTATTTGCATTGATGGTGATAATCCCTCATTCTGTAAAACCCAATTGATAGGAATGTAGGGTTTGGGTTTTTTTTAATTTTGAGCATTTAAGAGCACCTAAACACATTTGCACTTCTGTCCCCCACAAGACAGCACTTGCTGGAAAAGGCTGTTACAGCCTAGCTGGGACTGTGGAACGAAGCCTTTAATGTACTGATTGCATATTAATGAACAGCCAAGCAGGCGGGACGTTGCCAAAAAGCAGTGAGTGAGAAAGCCAACAATATCAGCACGAACTTTGCACTCTGGAAAGTGTGAAGTGATGTTGGTGAAAGGAGTTTATTGCACAAGTGGAACACTGTGGTCCTCTTTGATGCCCAAATTTCTGTGCTAGTAAGCCGAGGAAGAATAATTGGCTGGTGGAGCTCGATGGGTTCCCGTTAACCCGTTCTGCACCCCTTGAAACGCTCCCCACTCTCAAGTGTGTTTTGGCGGTATGGGTGCTTGCTCCCGAGCATTTGGCATGCTGTGGCTGGTATATGAAGCTGTAATACCTCTGAGTGCCTGGAGTTACTGTCCACATCTGGTTTGTATCACCTTCGGTGGGTTTTATTGCAAGCTATAGTGCTCTGTCTGCACCCTTCTCGCCCAGTTCTGTCCCACAGCATTGGGCAAGCAAAATCCCAGCCTGGAAAAAGCTACAAAATGGGGTGGTATATGATTTAATGAATATAATGGCTACTGATAGTGGTATACTTTTCCTGGTATTTGGCAGAAATTGGATATCTTGGCTCTTGCCTCTTCATTAGCCAGGTTTCTTCATCCCGAGCTCATTACCAAGTCGCTGGGACGTGTTTTTTAAGAGCTCCCGTCTGCTTGGAAGGGGAGGCTGGTCCCTGCCAGCCTCCTGCAGAGCCCGAGACCTGCCGTGGGCGAGTGCCAGTGGTGGCATGTCCCCACGGGATGCTCAGGAACGGACCGGCGGTCGTGTGCGGTGGTTTGTCAATCGCCTCGATTATGTCTTTCCGCTCTGCAGCTCCCTCCAGGAATGTGCAGTATTTGGTGTGGGGGCTTGCGTCCGCTGTGCAGCTGGGGACTTTTCCATCAGGAACGTTGGGAGTATTTAAGATGATCTTGCAAATATTTTTAATTTTTTTTTTTAAATTGGCCCTGGGCCAATTTTTGCTTGTCTCTGATGCATAAAGTGGGTTTGAAAAAATGTTGTTGTTTCTCCCTCTCCCCCCATTTAAACATTTCAGGAATGTCAAGTCTTGTCAGCCTTGGCTTTGCTGGGAAAAAAAAAAAAAATCCCTTGAGGAGCTTGGGGATGTGTTTTTTATGTGATCTCAAAACCCTGAGGGAAGGTATGGGGGGGAGGGAAAGAGCAGGTCTTTAACAAAAGCTTCCTTTATCCCAAATTTTAATGAGGCATTGCCATTAAATAGCAGCAACCACACAAAAATTCAACCAACTTGACTTGGTTTTCCGATGTTCGGCCCCTCGGTTTATCTAATGCTCTCGCTTTGCTGGTTCCCTGCTATGGCCCTTCCAGTGTTTTCCGAGACAGATAAACTCCAAATTTGTAGCATAAACCTGTTCGGAAGTGTAGACAGATTGAGAAGACTTTTCATCAAGATTTTTCTGCTGCAGTTACTCATAATCGCCAGTAATCTGTGTGGAAACAGGCACATGAAGTCTGGTTTCCTGAGGATTTCTGTCTCCAGGGCTGACTAACATTTTAATTGACTTCTGCAGAGTGTTCCTGTTATCTCTGCATTGTTTTTCAGTATTGCCCTCCTTCCCCACCTTGGCTGTCCATGGTGTATTTTGGGAGTGTGTCAGGCTGCCTCCTTACTGTAGCAATGGGCCCAGGGGATGCCGAGCCAGGGGCAAAGGCTTCGTGTTGGACCCCGGCCACTCTCCCTCCCCTGCCTGCCCCCGGTTCTGCAGCCCAGCAGGAGCTCACTTACCCTTCCCAGACCTCTGGTCTCATCCCAGTGTTAGACTATTTGGGATGAGGACATGTGTCTGCAGCCTTGTCTTTCTTGGGAGCAAGGCTACAAACAAGATTTCCCCCCGTTCCTCATTTTCTGCAGGATAAACGGAGATTCAGTGGCTTTAGTGCGTTTATCCCTGAGCAGTGGGAGGGATGCTCGGGGTTTCGCAGAGCCCCTCTCCTGTTTTCTGGACTGTTTTTTGTGGAAGGCTGCAGGGGACACCTGCCCCCCAGCTTTCTTCTCGCCTCTCCCGGTGCAATGGGGCTGGTGTACCCTGTCACCACCACCAGCTACCCCCATGGATGCTTTTTGGGGGGCTGTTGGAGGCGGTGGGAAGCGTGCCGAGCTCTCTGAGCTGGCAGTTACACCTCAACCCCATGCTTGCTGCCCGGCTGGACTTTGGAGCCAAGCTCATGGGTGGCGGGGTGGGGAAACCCTGAAGAAGAAGGAGGAAATATTTGTTTAATTCCTGACGTAGTGTAAGGTTCAGAGTGAGCAGATTGTGAAACGGGTGCAGAGCGGGGAATTGCTTTGCCTGTGGTTTGCAGATAAAGTGCAGAACAGGCAGCCGATGCGGGGCTCAGGCTGCAGTGGTTGGGGGGGGGTGGAAGGCAATGAGGTTTATTTGTTTGTGCAGTTTGTTTTTAATTTAAATAACCTTTATAATCCCCCTCCCTCTGAACAGTGATTCCTTCTTTATAAAGGCCTCCCCTTATTATTTGGCCTGAAATACAGGCTGTGCTCCAGCTTTTACGATCGGGATTAATTTTTTTAATGGGCACAGGCAGGGGGTGGGCAGGCAGGGGGGAGCGGGCAGTGCGGCCCCCCGCCCCGAGTTTGCGTTTCCTCTGGTGGCGGGGGGGGGGGGGTTCGGCTTCTCTCCGTGCATACCCCGGCCCTGGGGCCAGCTGCCTGCTGCCCGTGTGGCTTTGCTGCTATAAATGAGGCAGCAATGTGTTCCCAGCTGGAGCGGGGCTGGATAATTGCTCTGGGCAGGTTTATGGTGGGGAGGTGCGAAGCGCCCGCTGTCTGTCTGCCCCCCATGGAAGTGGGTCTGCAGATGGGCTGGGAAGCAAGTGGCCAGGAGGGCAGTGTGGGAGAAGGGATGTTTCCTTGCGGTGGGGAAAAGGGGAGCTGGTTTGGGTGAAAGAAGCGGCATTAGCCATCCCTGGAAGGATGCAGGTTGTGAGGTGTGGGGCTCTGGTGCCCTTGCCCACACTGGGAGCACTCAGTGGGTGCTTGGAGAAGCACACTGGGATGCCAAGGTGCACCTCTGAAGTTTCAGACTCTGCACTTTACTTACTAAGGAGTGAAAGAAAAAAAAAAAGTGACAAAGGAGCCATTTGCAGACTTCTCATAAATATCACAGGGGTTTCACAGCAAAGTGCAGAGACCGCTGAAGCTGGTTGGGCATACCAGAAACTTTATGAAATAGTTGGATTTGATCAACGCTTAATCGCTCACAGGCTGCTTGGCTCAGTCTCGCTCGCCCTCTCCCCTGTCCCGGAGGAGGCAGGGGGGTGCGGGAGCTGGACTCGTGCCCCTGCTGCTGACTGCGTGTGTCTGTCAGGTGGGTTGATGGCGCGTGAGGACGTCTGTCCAAGGTAAAATTTAGCAGCTATTGAGCGTACTCTTGCCATAACAAGAGAGCAGCCAGGGTGCAACAGGTTGCTGATGCCCCTTTAGGTGCGGGACAGTAAATGAAATGCTTTCTGCTCTCCTCCATGGAGGTGTGCAAAGCTTTTGCCAGCAGCCTTGCAGAGCTTTTTCCAAGTGGCTCATTCATGTGCTGTTTAATAGGCAAGGGTGCCTTGTGGTAAGGTTTTATTTGATGCTGTCCCATCCATTGCTGTTGCACATATCAGCTGCAGGCAGCCACCACCTTACCTGCTGCTCCGTTGGCCAAATTTACCTGTCAGAGCCCCATGGGGTGAGTGTAGGACAGCTGCAGGTGAATGGCAGAACAGTGGATTCACTGAGGACGGTGCCCTTAATTTTAACTGACCATAAAAGTATTTTAGGTGTATGCTTTACTAAAACCTCTTGCTAATGGCTTCCCTGCTCCTGGCTGTCCAGGCTGATGGTGTTTCCTAGAGACCTTTTCTCCTTGGGTTTAGAGGAGCTCTGTCTCTGCAGGCACACACATGCACACGTTTTTCTTCACCCAAGTCGTTCCCAGCCCAGTTTCACTGCTCTTGCATTACCTTGTGGGCCAGCATCCAATTTTGAGCATGGGAGAGATTCTTCGTGCTGAAAACCAGTTTGCTTTTTCCCTAGCAGAACTAAGCAGAAAACTTCACATATGGGTAGGAGTTTCCGATTAATTTCATAAAGTTATTAGTAAACAGGTATGGAACATTTTCAGCAGCAGCAACGTTTTTAAAAAGTTTGCTTACAAGCAGTTTATTGATTTAGCAAATAGTTGGATAACATAAGCCTGGAGGTGTATGATAGTTAATATGTAACCATTAAATAGACTTATTTGGGCACTTTTTATGTGTTGGCATAGCAATTAAAGCTTATAAACCTGTGGAGAGTGTTTTTATGTGGAGTAAAATGAGAACCTTTATCCCAGAGAAGGTGTTCATGGAAAAGGTACAGTTTATGTAATTGTATTCACGTGACTTGACGTAAGCGTGGGGCTGCAGGAAAAAAAAAAAGCTACTAGAGCTAATTCCCGAGGCCGATTGCAGTATTGCTGTGTATTGGCTTCCCTCCCAGTGGCCAGTTTGGTATATTGAAATCAGTGTCATTCCATGGGGGGGCATTTTATTGTGGGCCTACTGAACAGAGGGTTATGTCCTTGCTCTAGACAAATTATTTTTTGGCTCTTGCCCTGTATGTGGTGGTGGTGGGGGGTGTGGTGTGTGTCTTGGAGCAACTTTGGTGGTGGTATCAAATTTGCTGGGGAAAAAAAAAAAAAAACCCAAACCATAAAATGGTTTCCTGCTGGCTAACCTGATCAAGCAGTAAACATGTCCCATAGTTCTTGAGAAGGTCTGTCCTGGTTAAAGCAATTACATAGGAACCCAAGCTTTGTGGGAATGTGGAAAAGCCTTGGGTTTTTTTCCTTACCTTTTTCTTTCCCGTATGGCGTATTTCTGTTTGGGGGATTCAGTAGATGGAGTATATATATAAGCTGTAGCTCCTCCTTTTTGGCTAAAAAAAGGATGGAGGGCAGCCTGGCTCAGTTTGTGTAACTGTGATTGCAGAGCTCCACGCAAATATTGACACCAGATTTCTTGCCAGATGTGCCATTCCTGAGATGCCTTGGGAGTAAAAGATTCTTCTCTGGTGCTCGTTGTTGTATGAAGCAGCCCCTCCTGGGGTGGTGGAGGTGGTGAGTAAAGGGGGAGAAGCTCAGTGAGTGTTAGTGATGGAGCTGAGAAACATGATGCTAAAGGGGGTTTCACCCAGAAATACTATGGTATCGCATTATGAGGTATCTAACAAATGGATGGATAGTCTGACAGATGGCAGAGAGGGATGGGACACCTTGGTATGTCTGCACTGCTGATCTGGCACAGGTCCGATTGCAGAGGATGCATGCATCTGCTCTGCTCTTTGCACCACAGGATAGCCGTTACTTTTTCCACATCTTTAAAAAACAAAATAAAAACCAACTGCCATCCACAGAAAGGGAAAATTGTAAAATTCTGTTTTCCATCAGCAGTTGGCTGCCTGGGCTTTGCACCATGGCAAGGGTGTTTTGCTGAGCATGTGTGAGATAACCTGCTTTCTCTGCTGCAGTTCTAGAGAATACACTGGAGGATTGTTAACATCAGCCAGATACCTCTGTAGTATGGCTTTGTAGCGTAGTCTGGACAAAAGGTTAAATCAGGCAGTCGTTTCTGCAGTGTTATTTCCTATACAACACTCTGGAGAAAGTTCAGTATCACTTAGTTAACTTTTGCAGAGCCATTTCCTGTAGGTTTTGTTAGAGAAAAGCTAGATTATGTGTTTCCAGTTGCAGTAGAGTTATTTTCCCCTATAAAATGCACTACAATTTATTTTTACACAATTTTCATTGGTTTGCAAGAGGCTTTTGGGGGGGGGAGCCTGTGTATTTGGATGATTTGGAAAGTTTTTTATTTCATACCTCGCTTGCTGTGACAAATTGAGGAAAATGTGTTTTTTAATGTGGCGTTGCTGTAGTCGAGCCAGGCTTGAAATACAGAGTCTACATTAGTGCGTGCTACCACGCTGCCATGAGTCGGTGGCCTGTCTAGCCCAGGGTCCTGCTTCTGACAATGCCTGGTTTTAGGAAGGACTGAAGAAAACTGTGCAGCTAACAGCCAAGTTGTGACCTGCCCAGAGGAGAAAAAGTATTTCCTCTTCGTGGCTTCACAGATGTGGTAGTGAGTTGCATGGGTGTTTCTTCTGTGGTTTTTCAACCACATGATGTGCTGTTACCCTCCAGTCTGAGGAGACTTGTCCTCTTTCATCTCTCCCGTGACCCTGTTTGTGGGGTGCCTTGGGTTCTGCATCATGGTTCATCTCAGGACTTCTTCATCTTTTGCACACGAAGTGCTGCACTTCTTTTCCATTGCCATCTGTGCTTAGAGCAGCAATGCTTTCTACGAGCCCTAAGGATTCTCTGATTACTATAAAATGGTGACATTTCTTCTCCTTATTCTCTTCATAGTGATTAATTTATCTGCTCTCAAAAGGGCATGGTTTGAGTTCTCCAAATGGTGAGTACACCTGTGGCCCTCCCCATGCAATAACAAAGCTTGGGAGCACCTTCTGCATTCATGTTTTTCAAATAATTGCTTTTTGGAGTGTGAGGTGTTGGTGCGAAGCCAAGGTGCCTTTTGCCCCATGAGGGGTGCAATGTGAGTAGTGAATGGTGAGCTCCTTGGCATGGCTACCTGGGGTTGCAAGGACCACTCGGAAGAGCAAAAGGGTATTTCTGTTCTTGGCCTAAGTGTAGTGTTAGCTTTTTTTATTTTCATCGCAGCCAGGTGGCCACCCACGTGGAGTTTTGTTATAGGACTTCTTTTATTTATTTATTTTTCAGAGGCCATCAGGCAGTTTTAAGATGGCATCTACTTTGGGTTATGCCCGAGTGACATGAGCTCAAAGCAAGAGGGAAGGATCTGTCTGCTTTTTACGTCTCCCTACAGAATTTGTTGTTCGATGCAGCCTTCGTTCAGATGAAAGGGTTCCCTGTGCTTGAAGCTGGGACTGGAGCCTCCACTGGCATATGCGCACCTTCTGGTGGGCAGAAACTAAGATAGTTACAAGAAAAAAAAACTGATCTCAAATGCCAAGTGGAGCAGTATGATTCCAATAATAATAGTTAAAAGAAGATGAAGTGAGCTTATCCAAATACCTTCTGAATCCAGAAGTTTTGCAAAAGATTGGGTCCTTAATTGCTTCCTGTAGCAAAAGAATAGGGAAATGTTCCCCTTCCCATCCCTCTACAGCAAGGAAAGGATAAAAATCTATAGAAGAGAAAGTTTGTTCCTGGATTCAACCTTAATAACATATACCTTCCCTTTGAATTAGCGGTGATGCTTTTAGTTGAGAAATTGCAGAAATCCAAGGGAGTTCATTGAATAATAAATCAAGGCATCCATCCAGCGAAGTACATCATGGCCCTTTGAAGTAGGTGGAAAAAATACCTTCCTGATCCAAAGGCGAAACGTGTGCTCAGCGCTGGTGCCTCACTGATGCTAATGCAGGGTTTGAGCTTAGCTCAAGTGCCCCAACAAGGAGTGTGGAGAGCAGGAGTGAGTGTGCGCCCAGTAACTGGCTTCACATTTGTTCTGCCCAGAGTCCCGTTTGCCCAGGACTCCTAAAAGGTTAAGAGATCCAAAGAACAAAAAGCTGCAGTCCCTGGAGAAAGGGGCTGTCTTTTAACCTTGGGAAGTCCTGAGATACTGGACTTGGGAACAGCAAGCTCATTTGAAGAACTTTCTAAAATTTTATTGGCCATAACTTTTCCTCTTTTTGAGTCTTTCTGCAGTTTGAGTTGCGCTAATAAAGAAGTCTGGCTTTGTAAGTGGAAGGAGTTGAAAAATAGCACCAATAAAAACTGTAAAGCTCTCAAACATTTTTAAAATAGTGCTTCTGTAAAAGATGTGGCATTATATGCTGGGGTGGAGAGTAATAAAGATTTTTTACTAGCGCTCTTCACAACTTGGTCATAAGCTGTACAGCTGTCCCAAACTCTCCTGATAAAGCCTTTCTACCTGTATACATCACTATAGATGTATTGCCTCATGCATATATAGATGTATACATGTTTATGCATTTGTAGCTGCATATGTGTCTGTAAATTCACATAGTGAAACAGTCACGTATATGTGCAAGTTATTTAAGCAAGAATATATGCTTATTTGTGATGTTCTGCTGTATATAAGGAATGCGAAGACTGGTATGTAATGGAAAGCAGCAATAGGTTTAACCATCTCCTCGACTTCTTCGTGGCATTCTAATTACGGTGATCACTTACATGTAGAATCAATGTAAGAAAAGTGTCTACCATGTCAAACAGTATCTGACCCGCTGGCTTTCTCCTGCTGGCAAGAGGTCCACTGTGGACCACCGTTTGGAAACTCCTGCATCACACCATTGCCTCTGTGATTTGCTGCTTCAGCCTCTTGCTAGCCAAAGGTGGTAATACAGCTGTCTGCCATCAAGTGCTATAGTTTGTGATAAGGTGAGGGCAGAGGAAGCCATCTCTGCTGTTCTCTGCACATGGCCTGAAAAAGAAGTTTATTGAGGAAAATAGCTTTGCTTAGGACCTAAAATATGGAGTAAATTAACTTGAAAGTCTCTTCTGGCTTTTCATTGTCAACTGAAAGGTAGTTTCACGGTAGATTTATTTGCCTTGTTTTGCAGCAAATGCATTATATATAGCTTGGCTTTTATTTCTCTTGATCTAGGTGGAAATGGCTTCTTTTAAATGCAGCCTTTCCATCTTGAAGGTCAATTAAAACAGGTTGGAGGTCAGATAAAATAAAAGGGACAGAACATTTGCTTCTTGGTGTATCTATTTCTGTAATGTTATCAGTGCATGTGGTTTTATTTCTAGCATTTTGTTCCAGGGCTTCCTCTAAGACTGAACAAATTGAATCAGTTGGATGCAGTACAGCTTCCAATTTGGGGTTAGAAATCCATTAAATTGCTTGGTGCTTTATTGGCAATAGAAAAGTGCTTGGAATGAAAGTGCATTATGATTGGACATTGATTACTCGAAAGGATAGCGGGTGAATGCCTGTGTAAACCACACACCTCCAGCCAGGATGGCCAGCTTAGGGGTTTATTTTAGCTTAAAATGTGCATGTTTTGCCCTTAAAATCCAGTTCTTTATTGCAAAGACGAACTATTTTTAAACTGAAAACGGAGAGCTGTCTGCCACATGTTTTTCACACCTCTTGGGGATTAGAGCTGGCCCTGTATCATGCAGTGCTGCCAACCATTGACCGCCCCATAGGTAACTAGTCCTTTAGCTGATGCTTTGAGGTTATATACACCATTCCTTTCCACGGACAAGATCTTTGGATTTGGTCAACCTCTCAGTTTCAGCCCATGGCATTGGAAAGTGCGGGGAATGTCCTTGCTTGGATGGATTTTTAAACCGAGTAAGTTTATGGTGGGCATAGCAAGGAATCCAGTGTTGTAATTCCACTCGGACTGCTGCTAGGATCAGATGGGGATTTATTTCCACTGTAGAAGAGCTGTCTGGGTGTTTGTGAGACTGGAGTTATTGCCACCAAGTGGGAAGAGGGGAGCGGAGCTGAGAGGGATGACCATGACCGCTGCCTCTGTCCTGGCAGGTACAGCTGAGTTGGCTGCTTTGGCCCTGGTCAGTTAGTTTGTTGAACTTCGCAGCACATCTAATGAGACAGAGCTTCAAGTCGACATATCTGCTGAGATTTTTCTTAGATGACGGCCCAGCAGATGTGTGGGGTGGCTGATGAGGAGCAGCCACTGATGAAATAGCAGTGTAGCGTGGCCAACCTGGGCTGGTGGAGAATGGGAGAACAGTGGTTCTTTCTGGGAAATGCCTCTTTGCTTTTACACCGTTCTGCTGAACGGAGGCAGGAGGTGATGCAGCCCCGTTCTGTGGTGTTAAAAAGCAGTGTCAAGTGCAGGAGAGGCAAGAGCAAGCTGGTTAAGCCCCCGTGCCCCAGCTGCAGGAGAAATCTGCACGCTGTTTTTCTAAGACTTTTTTTTGTTTTCCCCAACTCTTTGCCTGACTAGTTTTAACCAGCGCACAAATATTCCTTTGTGCCGCTTCCAAGCGAGCGTGTTTTTTTGGGGGGGGGAGATCAGTCCTTCCTGATTAACTATTAATAAGAATCAACCTTAGGGAGAGAATGAAGCACCGAGCAAACACGGCGGGAGCGGGTTGCCTGCCCTCTCCCCACCATTAATGATTGACCGGGCTCTGCTCCGGCACGGCCACTGGACCGGGCACAGCCGAGCCCTGCTTGCCACAGATTTCGCAAAGGGGCGATGCCAGATGTGTGCCGAAACTTCAGCATCAGGGTTCGGCGTTCTCCCTTCCTATGCGTATGCAAACGCGGCGCTGCTGGTTAGTGGCACTGTGGGAGCTGTGCCTGGTGATTTATTTACTGAATTAGTATTTCTGGTAAACTGTGGTGTTGGAGTGGTTGAAAAATGTCTTCTCGCCTAGTTAAGCACTCTGAGCTTACCAGAAATGCTTGTGGACATGATTGAAACCACTTGCATCCCCAAAGAGAGCAGAGTATATTACAATCTGTGTTTTAGGAGAAAATGTATCTAAAATATGGGTTATTGGATATTATTGAATGATTGTTGACCTTGGATGTTTTCTTGCATTGTGGAAACTTCTGAGCAGTGTTTGGGGAGTTTCTAAATTATCTCTCTTTTCCATCTGCACTCGACCTGTAACCCACAGCTGGATTTTGCAAAGTCATGTGGTGGGAGGGTTAGGCTGCCAGCAGTTGAACATACTGCTGTGGGTCTTTCCAAGCATCTGAAAAAGACAAAGGTTTAACATGGTTTATCTGCTGTGAGTACTTGTGAAAAATTGCACAACTTGAAGATAAAAGTATTTGCTTTGCAGAAGTAGCAATTTTTGAAACTGTAAATAGCACTTAATGCTGTTTCATCAATGTAGCTCTTGTTATCGGTTAATGGAGGCTTAGCAGTTGTTCTAAGGTAGACAAGTATAGTAAATTATATAGTTGTTAATCCTCAATAAATTGGTTTAGTATGTTGAATACACAGTGGGGAACCTTAATTGAAAATGTTAGTAAAGAAGTCATGGCCTTTATTGATTTACTGAAGAAACACAGTGGCGATGGAAGCAGGAGCAATTTGTTTCATGAGTATTTTGTTTATGAGCTAGGCCTCCAGCCCTCGCTTCAGCAGTGTAAGACACAGTGTGCTTTGCCTTGTGGAGGCAAAATCGCTGAGAAAGAAGTTTGCCATCAAATTAGAAAAAGGTGAGTTTGCTCTTACGTGGTGGAGCAAACAACTTGCAGGGTTTTGGTTTTAGGATATGTCTTTCTCATGACAGTAGGTAGCACTTTAATTAAAACAATAAACTCAGAACAAACCCCATAGGTGTCTGGGCAGATGAAGGGTGGAGTTTTATTTGTGGGTTTAAAAAAACCCTTCCACATCCTGCTTTTCCTTCCAACTACTTACCTGTCACAGGTGGCAAACCAGGATTGCTTTATGTTAAATTAAATCCAGTTATTTTTATTTAGATGTCCGTGCCCCCTTTGAAATGTGTTTTTTTGCTTTGAGGCAATCCTTGCAGCTGATGGTTCAGTGCGTTTTGGAGAGGATCAGTCTCCTTCAGGCAGTGCAGCTTAATAGAAGCAGCAAATAAAGTGAAAACTTGCTGCAATTAAATACCTCCTGCTCTAACCCTTGCAGCATCCCCTGTTCCCTGCGTACAATACTGCCTTTGACTGGGCTGTCTTATTAGGAGCAGAGGAACATGCAATCCTAATGGGAGGGTTTGTAGCCTCAGTAACTGCGGGCTATGTGGCTGCTGCTAGCCGCCCCACGGGC
>NW_010972438.1:7367914-7459392 GCF_000737465.1 Haliaeetus leucocephalus
GGCCTGTTCTTTTTTTTTTTTTTTTTTTTTTTTTCAGAAGCAGAGAAAGCGTTGTTGGATACCTTGTCATTCATACTTGCTTTGGGTCCCTACTGGCTGCTGGGAAGGTCTGTACAGGCCCCCAGCAGAGGGAAAGGCTGTATCAGCCACGAGCGTTGGTGGGGCACACTGTAGAAACACGGGCTCACAGTCCTCCCTCTGCTACTGAGGCCATTGGATGGCTTTAAAATGAGTTCACGTCTTGAAATCTCGCTTTACGTTTTTTGGAGCATGGAGCAGTTGAAATGCTGAGAAAACTCCTGTTGAGTGGACCAGGATCAAGCCCTGGTGAAATGAGTATCATGTCTCTCCTGATGCTGCAGAGGTGTAGCAAGAGGTCCCTAAGCACCCGAGTTTCCCAAGTGCTTTGCATGTATATTGTGGTGTACTTGCATATGTGTGTGATTGTGTAGATTAAGCTAAACCTAATCTTTCGTTCTTAAAAAAAAAATAAAAAAAAATAAAACATTTGGGGTTTTTGGAGAAGATGGTCCTCCAAGCAAAAAAAAAAAAAAAAGGCAAAAAAGAACTCCATTTTAGTTTTGCTAAGGTTATTAAAATAGGAGGAAATGGGATCCTAGGTTTTGTCAAAACACACTTGTGTAAAGCGAACAGCGCCTAAAATGACCTGACACTACCCTTTTTGAAGAGACCAATAAGCCTGTAAGAGTTCCTTGTTGTAGGAGATGTAGAAGCCCCGGCAGCAGCGTAGCGTTACCCAACACTCCTGCATAGGACTTCTCTGCCCTTCCTCGGCCACCGAGAGCGTGGTTGCTCTCCCGTGCTGCACGTTGGAGTCAGGGAGCTGACAACGATAGAGATATTCACGTTTGCAGCCTGGTGTGAGCAGACCGGCTCTGGTGGTTTCCTTACCAGGCTTGTACACGCAGGTTTCCTTGCGTGCCAGATGTGCGGTCTCTGCGCGCTTGTGAGCAGAAGAGTGGCAGAGCAGGAGGAAGGGCCAGGGCTGAAAATCCATCCCTGAAAGTTACTTGAAGATAAGAAGATAATTCGCTAATTCCTTGAACCATATCAACCACATGCTAACTTAAATTGTAGTCCGGCACAATGCTTCTCAGTGATGTGGTTTTAATTAGTATTCTTTGCATTAATGACTGCATGCATCTGCTGGAATCAGTGTGGTATTGATTCTTTGGTGATCATGCTACAGGAATTTCCTTTAGACAGTATTGTTGGTCATGACTGAGAGTGATTCATGGTGCAGTTTTCTTGGTGTCTGGATGACCTCTCAAAGTTTGTCTTCGCTGTCAAATTAGCTCATATTATGGCTTGAGGGTTGCCCTTAAGTTGACTCCCTCCTGCACATAAAGCCCCTTATATGAGCAGGCTATTAACCCAAGCTAATATGCTGCTGCTGCTGCTAATTTGAGCTAGGGCATAAGTAAAGCCTGAGTGAGCACATTCGTTTAGCTGCTAACAGGACCTCTCAGTGATGGGGCACAGCTTCACCCACGTGGGTGCTGCTTGTCCTTCCCGTGTCCTGAAGAGTCCCCTTCTTCTCTCCAAAGCTCTTACAGCACCAAGCTGGGACATTCATCTCTCTGGCGCCCTGCGTTTTGTTGCTCTTACCTCATTTTTGGACGTAACTCATGCTGATGCTTGGTGTGGGACATTTCTGTGCCCCAGCAGTGTCCCTTCTCTTGTAGGCTCGGTGCTTTGCAGCTTTTACGCTGTAAAAGAAATCACGAGGGCCTCGGCTTATCACAGCCGTGGGTGCCCCAAAAATGTGAGCATCCCGGAGGTTGCACAGCCCAGGCCAAGTATTGCTCACCACTGTGGGAGCTCACGCTTGAGGCTGGCTGAACCGCGAGATGTAGCGTGGGTGCAGAGCCCTTCAGTGCATCCTTCACCAAAGATCTATTTCTGTTCTTCGTCCTTCCTGACCATAGGCCTGTTAGGCTGGGTTTGGGAGCAGTGGAATAGAAGTGAGGCTGATGAGGGAGCCAAGAGGTATAAGAATCTGTGGTTTTCTGTCAGTTTAGCGGGCGGATTCAAAGGAAACCCAGGAATGGCTGTGGTGGGTTGGGTGAATGATTTCCCCAAGTCCAGGCTTCAGCTTCTGGCGGTGCTTCAGCCACTGCAAAGGAATCTGCAAGAAATCCTCCGGAAGGTAATTAAGGACTGCATGCCTAGTACGTGAAAGCTCCTTCTGACTCTCATCACTGTGGTGGTTCATGCAACTCCATTTAGTGGCCATTTGTTTTAGGGGGAAACTGAAAAAAATCCCATTTAAGGGAAGGTGTTGCTGTGCAGTGCAGCTATGGGTAGCTAGCACTAGCTGCAGTAGCTGTTTGGCTGCTCTTGCCTCATGGGAATAGACTTTGGACTTGTGCACAAGAAAGAAAAATGGACTAAAGCTGCTTTTTTCTATCCTTACAGTCCATACAGCCACCTGAATCCTTGCAGTTTCTTTCATCGCTTTTGTGCTTCACTGTTAAGCCTCACATGTCCCTGCATATGAGGACTCTGCCATGTCTCTGGGAGCTCACAAACTTGTTTTAAAAGAGAAATTTCAGTGTGCTTTCTTCCCTGCACAGCTGTATACTTTTAGCATGGGCAATGTGTTCCCTCTCTTGTTCCCCGGGCCCCCATCCCCAAGCTAATTCAGCTGCAGCCATGCTTTTCATACCCAATCAAGTGTGCATGGGGCCTCCATTCCAGTGCTGTAAAGCCATCTACAAACATGTGGGAAGAGGATGGTGCCTATTCAGTAAGCTGTGGACTAGGCAGCTATCTTTCGACAGATTAGCCAGAGGAATTTCTATTGCAGGGCTCGATTGTTCTGGGCCCTTGGCTCCCTTTTGTGCAGGAGCGATGAAAAGTTGTGTTATGACAATGGTTGACAAAGTGTTTAATGAAAGCCACAGTCGGCAGTGGCAGAACTTCGAGCCATCCTCCTTTTCTCCAATGCCTGTCATCAAAAGGTGCAGAAACGCTTTTGACATAATCTTCTGCACTGACAGATAAATGGTTTTGACGTAAGGGTCGGAAGCCTTCACCTCACTGAACAGAATTTAGCCATCATCATGGTGAGCAGAAACTAGGAGGCACGTATGTCTCTAGTCCTTTGTCTGGCAAGCCAGCCGGGCACCTCTGTTTTCAAAAGAGAGGTGGATTTTCTCTGCACTGGTCAAGTTCCCAAAGCAGAGTCAAAACTTCTACATGAACTCCCAGTCTGCCCCACACCTTGCCCAAGGAGGCAGGATTGGCATCTCAGGATTCAAAGAGATGACTGATCCCTCCTTGCTGGCAGGCAGGACTCTTTATGTGATAGCATTATTACTTTCAGGAGGTGGTTTCAGGGCAGGCTTATGTACCTGGTTATTTAACAAGGCTTTCCTTTCAGTCTCTGCAATGTTCAGTGATCCACAGTGCCATTTTCACAATGCTAACTAAAGGCAAACACTGCTTTCTTATTTAAAGAATGGAATGGTTGAACAGACAGAACAGGGACCTTCCCATACTGATTTAACAGGCTCTCAGTTCCAGATTGTGGACATCTTAGTAACAGGAGGGGAAAAACCCTACATTGTCAGATTAGCCAACACAAGGAAGACTTGAAGTATGTAATGGATAAATACTGTGTAGAGCACTTCTCATGCCAGTAAGTCAAACTTTAAAAAACCCCCACAAACTTCAGATCAGCTTCTATTCAACAGGGAAAAACAATCTGAACGTTAGGGGCCACTTAGGTTGGTGGCTCTGCTCTGTCTTCTCTGCCATCTGTAGAAGCTTCCGACCTTTGTAGGATGCTTCCCTGAACTTACAGCCCCAGAGAAGCAGGCAGGACTCTGGGCAGTCTGTTTCTGTGTGGGCATGCCCACACTTTGGCTTGGCTAACCCCATGTGTGCAGGTGCCAGAAACGGGGTGACTGCACCCCAAAGACATGCTCTCCTGGGACTGGCATAGAACACTGTAGATGATGCTTTACAAGCTGCTGCTTAGAAGAGATGCCCAGCACATGAGAGAACTCAGATGGTTTAGGGGAGTGCTGATTTGGGAAAGGACAGGATTTTGGCTTTGGGTTTTGGGCGCTCTTTTTTTTTGTGAAGAAGACATTTTAGAATACTGATGGCAGAAATATTTGCTCAGTGAGCCATTGCACTACTGCATGGCATCAAACCAAGGGGCCCCTCAAGAAGGAACATGTTCTGTGCTATGGGAGAGCAGAAACGTGACAGTTTTCAGCGATGGGATAGCTGTGCCCCTAAGCTTGGCATCTCCAACCAGCCTGTGTTGCTGGTCTGCTCAGTTTGGAGAGGCTGGGCTGATGGGGACATTACAGCCCCTGCAGCGCTTCATGCACTACCGTACATCTGGGACCCATGCTTAGTGGTGGGGGAGCAGTCATATGCACCCATGACCTCAAGTTTTGAGTTCCCTTTATTTGCATTACTGGAGCCCAACCAAAATTGAGGCCTCATTTCATCAGCATCGGGCAAACCAAGACAATACCTACCTCAATTTTATTTACAGTCTAAATAGACGAGACAGACAAAGGGTGGCTGTGGAAACAAAAGCTCTGCAGAGGTGATGTGACATGACCCGGTCACTCAGCAGGAGATGAAGAGAGCCAGGAATAGACAGAGGTTTCCTGACTCCCAGTCCCAATGATCTATCTGTTGGAGCACGTTAATTCTTTCCCCCGTTTGAATGCTGTGACTGGCATGCCAAATACTGTCTAGCGAGGGGATCTGAGTTCTGGGAAACATATCTTTTGACTGCTAATGCTTCAGGCTACAAATTCATGGGCATTTTAATGTAAGTTAAAATACAGCTAGTTTCAGAAATTGAGTAAACTCTTTATTTTGTTTTATCTGTTAATTTCAAGTTTCCTGTTTATTTTGCACTGACTCTGTATTTCTAGCTTTCATCCCCCCCCCGATTTTTGAACAGTGTATTGTATGTTTGGTGAGGATAGTTGGCAGTTGGAGTGGGTAGTATGGGGAGAACTGAAGACTTGGGCATACAAGAAAGTGGAGTTCGCTTGTATTTCTGCAGCAACCATTGGAAAGTCTTTCTGTTGCTGGAGTAGGCAAAATACAGCTGTGCTATCTGAAGAGCCAGCTACTTGTGCAACGACTTTGATGTTCAAACTTCTTGAATGGCAGCAATGATAATCAGAAAGTCGCTTTGGATTATGTTAAGCTGTGGCCATGAAATCCTTTAATTTACAAAGACCTTTGGTTTTTTCACTTGTGAACTTCTGAGGTTCATGTCAGCATCACTCAGTGATTGAGCACTGGCTAAGACAGGGATCTGGTCCTTTTGACAAGTGTAGAGATGATAATTTTGGTGCTGGTAATTTTCAGTGCTTGATTCATAAAATAGCTGCTTAGCCTATTGCAGAGGAATGTTTTGAGGATAAATAGATTACCTGAAGAAATCCAAAGATTTTTAGCAATAGAAGGCATGGAAATACATGAAGACACTTGGATTCATGCATCGTCATGACTGTGATTGTATTTCCCCCTTACAGTTTGTCACTAGTGTTTCTGTGTCAGCTTTATCTTTATTGTGTTGAGCCTATAGGACATCACCTGTTGTATTTTTCTCTTCTTGCCTGTACATCAGGCAGGAACAAGCTCCAACCTGATCTTGCTGTGTGGTTTGGGGGAAAAAAAAAAAGTAATGTAATCTGTGGGCAAATTGCACTTTAATTCGTAATTGTGCTATGAATATGGACTTGGCTTTCAAACGCACTCTGAGTTTAAACTGCAGTTTGACTTTTATTTAGATAAATGCCTTTGAGTTCATAGTGAAATGGATATCTGCTGTAGGCTGGTATTGATTTAAAGGTCTCTTGAGTGTTTTAAAAGACAGTAGGGACTTACAGGACAGCATATTTTAAAACTAGATGCTTGGTTAGGTTTTACACTCCTGTGTAGCTTCAGGTCTAGATTCTGTTAAAAGCCAGCCTGTGTTGTTGATTTGTAGAGCCTTCTTTCACAGCAGGTATTGGCAAAAACCTGAACATTTCAGGCAAGATGCAAGGAGCCGTCTTCAGAGCTCTGAAATGATGGGGAACAGCATGTGCATGAGAACTATGAAATGGTTCCCGTGTGCAGGGGAACGCTTTGAGGACTTCCCATAAATGCATTATAGGAGGGCAGGTGATCAATAACTGCTTTTTAGCTTGAAAGAGGTGTGTTTTGCTTCCTGCTAACCATGCAAAGTTGGTAAGCTTTGTAGTCTTTCAAGTCTTGGTATTTGTAAGATTGCTGTGGACCTAGATTTCTCTTTGCATTACCACGAAGTGCAGTGTGTTGACACGAGTGATTCAAACAGGAGGTCTCCATCTATGCTCTTCTGCCAGCTGCCCTTTTTTTGTGTCCCTCGGCTCTTGGGTCACGTAGCATGGATAAAAGTTCAGTAGGTGCCTCAGTGACTTAGGTCCTGTTTACCAGTTTGGGCTCCAGACCTGCCCGGGTTCTGTGGGCGCAGCTTTAAAACAAAGAAAATACACAAAACAGGAAAGATTGGCGAGTTTTCCAGTCAGACTGGCTTAGTGGTTTGAATAAGCAGCTGAATGTTTGAGGGCTTATCTAGAATCAGGCCATGAATCTTTTGGGTTATGTTCAGAGGTGCGGTAAGAGGGTGTAATCTCCCTTGCAGAGGAGACAAGAGGGTTGAATTTTACCCAGGATAATATCCCAGAGCAGGGTGTGGAGCAGAGTAAAATTAAAGTAGGTCCCCCTCACAATTTCCTTGCAGCTTATTATTGTGGTTGCTTTTCTGCTACCACCCATCAATTTGCCTCCTCCCTCTTTAGATTACACACTCAGGGGAACATGCCAACACTGCATACATCATGTTAATCAGGCCATTTGTTAATTTCTGCATCATTAGTCACTTGGTCTTAATTGATCTGTGCTCACCTGCTAAGTCCCTAGCTGCAGGTTTGACCTGTCATGTGTGGTGTGCTGATAGGGTGCATCTTGGAGGGGAGGTTTTGCTGTTGCACCGTACGATGCTACAGCAGAGCATGGCAAAGCTCTTGCTTGTGGTTTTCAGAGTCGGTACTTTATTTGCATTATTTTGGCTGTTTGCTGTCCTTAGCAGTCGCAGTGCATTCCTTCCAGGAGGAGCACATTGAGCTCTGGCTGTATCTCCAAACAGGGATGTCCTGCGAGGCAGGTCTGCTCTCCCACCAGGCTGTTTTCAGATAATAAAGCACAACCTATTTGCCATCCATCAATGAAGTGCTATAATATGATCTAGATTTGGACTGTTGGGTAGTTGGAAAGCATTGGTTGGGGTTGTTGAGGACCAAAGTGTGTGCTACTACATGACTGGCTGAAAGCTGTAATTGCTGATTTAAAAAAAAAACATTTAGTGGTATACTAATAATATCATCCTGTTAGAAAACATAGAATGTATTCTATGGTTACACATAGTAAGTGTACATACCTATGTGTGTATATTTTGTATGTAACACACAGTGGTATATAAAAATACTGTGTGAATATAGCTATAAAATATTTAGCAGAAGGTTTGTTGATTGTTTCAGTTCAGACTTTAATTTGTCAGCAAATATCCTATTCATCTGTGATTTAGTTTTGTGGTTGTGAATAACCAATAGAAGAATAATAAATGTAATTGTCTAAAATAAAGACAAATTAAAACCACACTAATGCAAAAGAGGGAAAAGCTTAGAGAGAGCTAGATAACATTTTGATCACAGAACTAAACTCATTCACTCATGTATTCAGCAGAAAAGTGCTGCTCTACTATGTTTAAGTGCTCTTTTTAAAAAAAAAAAAAGAAACAAAACCACACCGCTCTCCCAGTGCAATCGGGAATAATTAAGATGACTGTGTTTTGCTGAGCACAGTAACTGCAGTATGCTGATTCCACTCTCTTTTATTTTAACAGAAACCTGAGCTACAACAAGTTGACGGAGATTGATCCTTCTGCCTTTGCAGGACTGTCAAACCTGCAGGAAGTGTAAGTATTCTTTCAAAGGTTTTAATTGTATTTTGCCAGGGCGGCTTGTGGGCCAGGAGGAAATTGTATATAGTTTCCTAAGACAGTACCTTCCTTTAGATAACTTGAATGAGCAGATCCGACTTGGTGTGGAGGGTTGGTTTTTTTTTTTTTCTCCATATTGTATCTGTGCTGTTTTTTAAACTAATCAATTAGCAGAACACAACATCCCAATTAAAACAGCGTAGCTGTTATTGGAAATCATTGGAGTTTGCCTCCCTCCGTCTTGTGCAATGCTCTGAGGGAACAGTTCAGCTGACACACCTGAACATACACACAAAGCTCCTTGCTGAAAGCATAACCCTGAAGCAAGGCAGAACAGCCTGGATTGTGATACCTGATGCCAACCTAACCCAAATCTCCCAGGAAACAAAGGTGTAGTGTAGTGGATAACAAAGCACTTAACTGTGTCTCCTCCTCTCTCAGACATTTGTGCTCCTTTTGGAACCAGAACAAATTCTGTTTGAAGTCTGCTAGGAGAGGCTGAAACAGCAGAGCTGTCTTCTGCTTTAGTGGGAGAAGAGAAGGAGCTGGCAAAGGTCTGAGTGGCTGTGCCAGACCTCCCTTGCTGGTAAAAGAAACCTTGTGTGGGGAATCACAGGATTTCCTAGCTCCTGATCTGTGTAAATGCTCAGCAGTTACACTCGCAGAGGAGCTGTGCTTGTCAGTTCTTCACAGTGATTCCTGGGGCTCTGATTTTGGGTTTTGAAAAACGAAAGTGACTAAAATTGCAAGCGGTGGGTTGAGGTAATGAGCTTGTGTTTGAATGTTGAATCGCTGGCATACTTGAGGTTTGGGCTGTGTTTGAAGAGCTACTGATGCCTCATGGGAAACTGAAAAAACATTTCCTTTCAGAAACAATACGGTGCTCTGTGTATATCATGCATTTTCTCTTGTCCTCTGTTTTCATTAAGTGTTGGCTCTGGGGCTTGTGGAGGGGCCAGATCCTGTGATTCTTAAATAGGCAAAAGGGTTTACTACAGTGGGAGTTCTGCCTGACTGATGCCTGCAGGACTGGACAATGGGAATTAATGCGGCATCTTTCCCCTGGCCTGATTGCCCCTGGCTCTCCTGCTTACACTAATAGTAGGGTCTTGCTAGGGATTGTGATTAAGTGAGGAATATGCATCAGGAGTGACTGCAGTGCTCTGAAATCAGTTCATTATGATCATCCTAGAGAGCAGTCGGGGAGGTGAAAGTGATGCAGGTCAGCAAAACGCTGCCTGTAGGTTCTGTTTTCTCAACTTCTCTTTAAACTATGGAAAGCCTTAAATTGCTCTGTGCTTAAAGAAGAGAATTGCAGCCTTGATCCCATGAGACTTTAGAATTATCCTAACATGATTGTGGCTTAGCAATAGCTTTTATTTGTGGAAGTGCCTGAAGGCATGTGACTTCAGGGAGCACAGGGCTGGGAAATGTGTATGGCTTCTGATTCCTTAGGTAGGGAGCTCCCTTGTGCAAAGAGCTGCATGCATCAAGAGCAGGACAAACCCTGCACTGAACAGTCATCTGCTAAAAAAAGATGTCAGGGTTTGGGGGAGGTAAGTAATGCAGCCTGCAAAGTAATGGTGCAGCTGAGAGCTGCTTGCTATGTCAGAAAGGCAGGGTAAGGGAAAAGGGAGAGAGCAGAGGAGTGAGTAGGAGTGAGAGGGAGCAGTCAGAAATGGGAGACTGGAATGGAGGCAGAGGTCTGGAGCAGAGCCTGGAAGGCAGGCTCTGGAAAGTGTGAAGGAGAAGCTCTATTAAAAGCCCTATCTACCAATATTGGTTGCTTTTGAATAACAGCTAAACCACAGACCACTGAAATAAACTGCATTTCACAAAGAGAACCACATCTGTACTGCCAGAGCATCTCCTTTCTGAGTTTTTTTTTTTTTTTTAAGCACTTTACAAACATTCATGAAATAAGCATCATGCTGTGGCATGTCTTGAGAGCAAGTCAGTGTTTTGCTCTGCGCGCTGTGCTGGGCAAACCAAGTCACCCTCGGGGAAGAGATTGCCCCAAATAATAGATGCATTGATAAGACCTGAAACCTCCCATGATGCTTCAAACACGGTGCCTGTGGTTCCTGAGCATTACAGATGAGGCTCAAAGCTCTGTGTGTGTGTCTATGTGAATAATTAGTGTGATATATTTTGAAAACCCTTTGTTTTGCCTTGATTTTAAGAAAATGTCTGCAAACCAAAACTTCGTAGCTTATCTTGGATGCTCTGTTTTGCTTTACTGAGATTGTAATAGAGTAATAGCTGTATTTACCCTATACTTTTCCCTGTCCCTAGGTTTAGGCAGTTGTTTGTGGGTTGTTTTTTTCTGTTTGAGAAGCTTTTTTTCCTTAAAAGTTTAAGTCTGTGGGATGAAATCTAGTGGCTCAAAGTGGTATGAAACCCTGTGATCCCACATGCTCTGAAACAAATAGCTTTGTGCTGATGGAGGCTCAGGTGGCAGGGGCTGGAGCAGAACATTACTTTCTTTCAGGACACCTATGCCTTCTCTCATCCCATTTGGTGGCTCCCTCTAATTACAACCCCCGGGGTCTGTCCATTCTTGTACCTGGGTTGAAAGGGTGGGATGGATGGTGCTGCTGTGGGGTGGGCCTTGTGGTCCTTTCTGGGCTTTCCTCAGGTCATAGGGATCATGAGATTCATGAAAGTGATGGTTGCATGGCTCTCAGGTTTTCCAAGCTCATTTGTAACAAAAGTAGTAACTGTGCTAAAATTCCTGCCCAAACAACTCACCTTTTATTTTCTAAAGTGCCTTTCACTGAAAGCTCTGGAGAGCTGTGCTATTTTTGAGCAGGCTCCATTTCAGCTTGACACCAGCCTGGCAACTGGACCGTAAATATTTTATACGGGTGGCCCCCCTCCTCCTCTGCCTTAGCATCCAGAGGCAGCAGGTTTGTGTCGTCAAAGGGGAGGGCTGGGGAGGAGAAAGGAGACTGAAAGTTTAAATTTGTTGAGCCTGGCTGTTCTGGTTTGGGGGTTTTTTTGCTATTTTTGCTGTTTTTGTTGTTCCTTTACATGGGGGAAGGAGAAGATGAGATGGAAATCCCAGGCAAATACTGAGCTTGGTTGTCTCCGCATTGGCAACTGGTGCCTGTGAGCCAAGAGAGAAGATGAGGTGGGAGGACTACTTCTGACCTGACAGGAGGCTGATATATGAAAATCACACTTATGTCGGAGGAGGGTTTGACCAGATGTTAGATGCTTGTCAGTGTTGGAGCTGCTTAACCAGAGCTGACCTAGGATAGCGGAGGGTGGGCCTAATTATCCTCCTTCTCCTGCGCCTTTCCAGAAGATGCTCAGTTGGATGTTAATGAAAACGTGGCACAACTATAAGCATTTTAATGGTCTTTCCAGCTTGCTTTGTACCTTTAAAAGCTCTAGACCTTGCTGTAATATGAGCAACAATGAGCTTTTAGTTGCAAAGTGGTGCTCCTTGCTGAATTGCAATGCATCTGGCTTTTTTCCCCTTACATTTTAAAGTACAGGTATAATGTCAGACGCAGAGACGAGGCTGAGGAAAGCTTTTATCCCAGCAGTGCCTGGAACTCCTCATGAAATCAAATATCTTGCCTGCTCTCGGAGGAGCCAGAAGGAAGTTCTGGGATGGATGTACCGCTGCCCTCTCCCACCTGCCAAAAATAGTTTTAAAGGAAAGAAAAAAAACAAACAAAAAAACCCCCAAACCACAATTTATGATTGCCCCAACTCATGCCCACGGCTTAGCACGTCTCAGCTGTGCCATGCTCCCCTGCCTGCTACAGGATGCTCTGCTGCTTGCACCCAAATTGTGATCTTTTCGAGGTCCCCTTGCAGACCCCCTGCAGAAAGGGGAGCAGTTTAAAGGCGAGGTTCTGCCTCAAGCGATGGTGGCCGGGGGTCCTGGGGAGCCGCCGTGTGCTGCCTTGCTCAGCCTGGCAGGGGCTCGGCTTTAATTGCTTCAGCATGTGGCGGCGGCGGGGTGGGGGAGCGGGCAAGATGGGTAAGAAATTAGGTAATTTTCAAGCAGCCAGACAAGTGACTGTTACAGTAATTAATTGACTAATTCACCATACAAACAAGGGCTCTTTAAACCAAGGAAGAGCCAGTCACATGGCAAGGATCTGTTTTCACTCAGAAAAACACTTCAAACATTGGGCCATTGAAGGGGACATTTTTGTACCAGGAGCAGGGCCCTGTCTGTAATTGCCATTAGCCCCGGGGGGCTGCGTGGTGCTCCCCAGCCGGCTGGCTGGAGCAGGTCACCTGCTTTCGGTGGCATTGGTGTGCCCAGTGCCAGTTTTTTGTGAGTCTCTTGCTGTGTTCGGGGATTTCCAGAGCTTGGCCTGGTGTGGAGAGGAGGCCTGAGGCTGCCGTTCCCTACCGCCATGGCACACTGCTGGGTCCCCACACCCTGGCCTGACATGGAGGGGCGAGTGGGGGCTGCCGCTTGGGGAGACGGTTAAATTCACTGTCCTGAGGCAGCGGGAGCCAGCTGCCTCGTGGCCGTGGGTGCAAACAGTTTCCTATCTCAGGCTTGGCTCCATGACTGTGGAAAGTCAGGCCAGTGGAGGGCTGTGGCACAGTGCCTTCCTCAGAGGCACTTGACTTCACTTAAGGAAGCGGGTGGAAGGGGAAAAAAAGCCTTGCTTTTGTAAAGAAGATACTGTGGGACCAGTTATGGTGGCTCTCCTTTTAAAGGGTTGGGAGGTTAAGGTGGGACTGTCAGAGAGACCCAGGTGAACCCCCTGAGATGGAGGCCTCTGCCAAAATGTCGATGTTCCTGCAGAGTCAGGGGCTTTGGATAAAGAAGTACTGTGGCTGTCCCCTGCTCCCGCTTGGTCGTAGGCTGCTTGCTTCAACAATTAATTTCTCTTTCTTGCAGGCGACTGAACAACAACGAGCTGACCGCCATTCCTTCCCTGGGACCCGCTGCTTCCAGTGTCCGCTCCCTCCACCTGTAAGTGACTGCTGCCTCTTTCGGCTTTTGTCTTTGGGCTGTTTGTGAGGTGGGTTTAGCTGCTACCAACGGAGAGTTTCGTGGGTGTCACACCCACTTCTGCTGACTCTTCAGATTTTGTTATCAGGCTTGTTGGCACCTTAACTAAGAAACATCTTCTGGAGTCATGTGATTTGTACGAGGTTGGGCTCAATTAATGTTGTGCTTATGCTCAGTAGTAACTTATGTCAGTAAACTGCACAGGTTAGTTGTGTGCTGAGTAAAAATTTTCTTTTTTTTCTGATCTGCCTTTGGGTTTCAACCATTATGTCATACTTGTGCTATTAAAAGAGTATATAATTTTACCTTTTCTTTATTGTTCTCTATTTTCCCTGGCCTTGTTCTGATCATTTCTTATTTTTTCTTAAAGCTAGAGACTATCCACATCTTAATCTTACAGAGAACTCATTCCAGACCCATTTTTATGGTCTCTTTCAACTTCTTTTTTTTTTTTTTTTCCTTTTTTCTTCTCTTTTGAGAGCATGATTGGTGATTGTAAGGCTAGAGCTGCAGAAGCTTTGAAGTTCCTAACTTTGGTAGTTTAGGTGTGTGCAGAAGACACCTGAGAGCCCTTGTGTACCTGCCACCAATGATCTTGGATTGAGGATGCTACTGAAGGGAATGAATACATTATAAAATTAAACTTCTTAGTACCTTAGGAGTGTGGATTTCTAAAATTATTTGTGCATGTGTCTGCTTGTAATGCACACCAAGAAGGAATTTTGCTGAGGTGTGCATGATACCTCCCAAGTTCCTGGGAAGGGGAAGTAGTTATAGCTGATATGGACTCCAGCAAAGTGCTTGAGCAGTTCAAGCGATGGCTTCCAGTGTGCATGGCCTTGCAGCATACACCCACAAGCAGGTGTCCATATTTGCCATGGATTTGCTTCTTGTAGTGGAAAATGCCCATGTCCATACCACCAGTCGATTGGCCTCTCATGCTCAAAAGGCTCTGACTTACTCTGAGACAACCTTGATCTGTTGACTAAAAGTACATTCCTATTATTTAAATCAAGGACAGAATTGAGTGCGATGAACTGGCACTGTTCCTGCTCTTCCATTAGGCAGTGTTAAAATATGCAAAGCAGAGCAACTCCCTCACTGCCTTAATTCAGTTTAAGGATCTTAGCTTCAAATTGGTGTCCATATCTTACTTGTGGCGTGAAGTGAGTTTAGCTTTTGTTTGAGATATGGTGCCTTTGATCTGGTTCTTGGGTATACCGTGTTCCTGGAGAGCTTATGAAGGGCCTAAGTGCTCCTCTGCTATCATCAGTGCTGGATCTAGCAAGTGTCTCTGTTAAATGCATAAGTAACCACTTCGCCTCCTGGGTGGAGGGGTGGCTTGTGTCGCAGCAGTTATCAGACCTGTCAAATGTGTCACATGCAGTTGGTGTGAAACCATCTTGTTTGATTTCTGCCTCCTGCCACAGCCTCTCCCTGCTTGTGTGACCACATGTGAAGTCTGGATGCGTGATCTGGGGGCTGCTGGTTGCAGAGCAGGGTGGTAACTCCCTTCGAGCAGGGTCCCTTGTTTAAGGCACGATCCCCTGACATGAGAGGCCATCTGCCTGCCACTTGGAACTGAGCTTACCAGGCTGCCATATAACCCAGTATGTTGTGCATTGGGATTCAAAAAGCTCCAGAAATCTGATTTATGGGTGGAAAGCTTGCATACAATTTACCATCCAGGATATAGTTTTAGGCCCCCCAAATCGGCTTTTCTTTCTCACAAAGTCTATAAATGATCCAAGTTTCACAAGCCCCTGTTGTTATTTTTGCTATTAATTTAGCCGTTGGCAAAGGACCAAATTGTTAGGGCTTTGGGTTTTTTATTCCTGAAATGAAATAAGCAGTTTGGAAAGGAGGAATAATGACTAGTGGAAGGCAGTAGATTTACAGCTCCTGAAATTTCAGAGTGGTGCAGAAGGAAGGGGAAGGTACAAAGCCAAATGATAAAAGGGCGGTATTCTAAACAGACCTGCTTAGTATCACTTTCCAGAAATCTGTATTGCTTTCCTCAGCTGCTACACATAAATAACTCTGATAGTGGTATTTGTAATGCTGCTGTCATACCTCTGCAAGAAGGATCTCTTTGTTTAGCTTGTTTCAGAGAATGCCACTTTTTTTCCCCCTCGTATTTCCTTTTAATTTTTATCAGAGGTAAAAATAATCTGAAAGATGTTTTAAAGTACCTGCTTTAATCAATGTTGCTGACTAACTCACATTGGAATGATTTGCTGAGGAAGCGAAGCTTTCTCCATCCTCGGGAGTCTTTTAATCAATTGGATGGCTTCCTAAAAGATGGTCCTTTAGTTCAACTGTAGGTTAATGGGCTTCATACACAAATTGTTGTGTAAAGTTCTTTGGCCTTGTGTGATGTCAGGAATCAGATTATATGGTCATACTGGTTTCTTCTGGCCTTTAAATCTGTGAAGTAATAATTGGGGAGGCTGCCAAACCAAACCCAGGGTGAAGACTCATAATGAAGACTGTGTACTGAGAAACTGGTTTATGTTTAAGTATATAGTGTTACAGTGTATTCTTACTGCTAAAGAAAAATAAATACATTTCCTTTTTTTTTTAGTGTTTAGAAATGTGTGAAGTGTGTTTACCTCACAAACCTCTGAAGTAGGTTTTGTATATTGCATGTGGTTAAGTATTTCCAAAGGGCTGTGAATGTATTATAAAAGCAAAGGTTGTGTATTTGTCACTCAGAACAGTCCTTCTGAATGAGTTACTTCATCTCCTACTCTTCCTAAACTGGGGAAGAGACTTTTTCTCATTTTGGTGCTGGGAGAAAGAAATGTGCCATACTGCCAAACTGAAATTTTCCATAAAGGTGTTTTTTTAATAAGCTTGATGGCTTTGCATTCCCTGTTTTAGGGTTTCCCATACCTGTCTCCATCACCCAAAACTTGCTTGACCGCATGTGTCTGTGGACCATGGGCCAGTTATGTATATATGTAAGCATGTGGGAATCTGTGGGAGAGAGAATTCTCAAGGTTTTCTGCAAATCTTTGTATGTTTCAGACTGCAGATGGATGCAGGCATAACATATGTATCAAACATGCAATGCCCTAATATACTGCCATGAAGTTTAGTTCAGTTTAATTATTCCTTGAAGAGTCAGTTTGTTTGCCTTGCATGTTGAAAATACTGCCAAAGTCGTTCATCTCAACAAGAGCAAACATAAGGGACTTGATAAGGCTTTTAATAGAACAGAAGGGAAAAATAATCTATGTACGGGTTACCAAATAAAGACAGACATTAAATGCAAACATCTGTTAGTGCAAACAAAAGCCAGGAAATTCAGCTGGGAGGGGGAGAGACTGAATCTGGATTCATTCCGAAATTACATCGGAGTAGCTGAGAGGAGAATCTTGCCTGAAATTCCCACAGCATTTGTAATTTAGCTACAGTTCCTAGACTTGGACATTTGGGAGTTGATGGCAGGATGTTTTCACTGACATGCTCTTGGCTGAGGATTTCCCTTCTCAGTGTTCTGCTGCAACTGAAGTGTGTTAACTCTGTAGGCTCTCGAGAAGACTCTGTTACCTGATCTGGTGGGGAATGGGAGAATGGAAGAAACCATTTATTTGCAGCAGAACTGAGTCTGTTTAAATCCAACTTCCTCACTAACTTGTGTGGAGAGTCTCTTAGCCTTGCTAGCATGCCAGGTAAGAGGAGGACCTGAGCTGCAATCAGGTCTGCATTGGTGTGTTACTACAGGTTTCCCACAAACCCCTGTGCAAGCAGAAGCTCAGCCCTTACTCTGGGACCTGTCTGCCACTGCATCATCTACCTGTGTGTGGGTAAATGCATCCTGGAGGGCTTTTGGGATGTCCCCACAGGATGACGGAGGTGGATCTTTGTCCTCTGCCCTGGCTCCAAGCTGGCCAGCCTGATTCAGTCAGCATCCACCAGTGCAGGCACACCAACACAGGCTGTTACGCAGCTGTAGAGCTCAGTGGAGAGCCTGCTAACCAGACCTGTGAAGCAAGCGTGGTAAACAGACCGTACTCTGTGCCATGTCCTTAGCTGGCTAGGAGTTAAGGAAGTTAACAGATTAAACACTTAAAAATAACTTTCGCTTCTTTCACTGTAGATCTTTTAAGTCCCCAACCATTTAAGAACAAAGGGGATAGTGACCCACGGCAGTCAGCTGTATGTTAGCAACAGTTAAAGCTGTTTGAGATGCTTTGGCCCCATGATCTTGCTCTGAATAAGCACAGACAACAAGCAAGTCAGAATAGGGATTTTTGGAGCAAAAGAGTGTGAAATAGGATTAGCTGATTCACAGAGGATGCAGTGACATTCTGCAGCATATTTATTGGGGAAGGCGAAATCAATAGGACTACTCTGCTGCCAAACTGAGCATAAAAGTCTCTTGAAGAAAATCAGTCTTCTTTACAGGCTCATTAATGTAAAGATCAATTCACATTAAACTGTAATTAAACAGAGAGGGCTAATAGGAGAAGGGTAAGTGATCTACTGTGCCACAGGCAAAATATATCATGCAAAATTTGAAAACTAAAGACATGGAGAATTGGAAACTGGGAGTGGCAGGGAACATGCTAGGTCTGCTTGAAAGAGCTAGTAAGCTCAGATGGTGATTGGGGCAGCACAGTCCTCATGAAAAGGAGGGTACTCTATGGTGTTCCATCTAGATGTCGGGAGTAAGACAGGTCAAAGACTAATTTCTGCATCAGGACTAATGTTTCCATTTGAATTATGTGGTTTCTTGGAGAGCTTTTCCTCCAGGTGTTGGGGATTTCATTATAATTCTGGTTAAATTGGTCACATTGTTAGTAATGTGACCCTTGTTTCTTGTCTGACTTTGGCTTTAATTTTCATTGTATCTCATTAAACCCTTGTACTGGATTAGAGTTGACTGGTCTTGGAGATCCCTAACGTGGCAGAATTGGGATCATACTATTGATAGTCCTCCTGGAGCTGTTGCCTCATGCTTTCTCATTGAAGGCTTGGGAAAGCAACTGTTACTTTAGGGCTGTTTGCACTGCTTCACTAGTGTTGTCAAATGGGGTTTGCAGAGCCCTTCTAAAGACCCATGTGGTCCATTAGATTCTTTGAGCTGCCATTTTGCCTTCACCCAAGACAAACATGTCTTGCTGTGTTAGCTGAAACAATGCTAGTAGTCACTGTACTCTGCTGATCCAAGTGTGATCTAGCAAATACACCTTGCTTCCTCAAGCTTTTCCCAGGAGCCGAGGTGGTGATGTTGAGGAGTGTGACTCCAGGTCATTCTTGCTTTTCAAGTTAAGATGGTGAAGACTTGACTGAGTATGAGGAGAACTGCAGCTTCAGATCCTGCCTGTGGTGGCCTCTCTGGATGACCCCTGTTAGAGGAAAGAGCTCAAAACTACTGCATCTGTGCTGTTCATAGAGCACAGCTCAAGCCATGAGGTGTGAGCTCACTTCATGTTCCTGACTAGGCCAGAGTATAAACCTCTGTGTAGGCGGTGTTGATAGTTGGGAAGTTTGGGCTTAAATGAAGAGTTGAGGTTTGAGCTAACACGATAGTATAGATGTAGCCTTGGAGGCCATTTGTGGCCTAGGATCCTGCTGTGCTAATTGCTGTACAAACAAAACAACTGCCTTGACCCCCAAGAGACTTAGTCTGCAAGTCATCTTTGCTGGAGTTAAAAAAGGATGATCTAACAATTAAAAACGAGGAGAATACTCTGTTAATTCCATCTGGGTCATAGCAAGCAGTTTTGTACTCATAAGCACAAAATCCAGATGACTCAGATGCAGCCGTGTGCGGGGTCCGGTTGAAGTCAGCAGGCTCTGCTTGTGTGCAGGATGTGTCTTGGGCAGCTCAGAAAACCGCGTTGCCCGCCATGCTGCATAATTACTTGCACAAAGAAAACTTTCTCTAAGTAAGGCAAAGTGGCATATGCAGGTGTAGATCCATCAGTGGGAGCAGATTCACCCCCAGCCCCTGCTTGCGTCAGTTCTTACGTAGTCTAATGTCTACAGGGACCAATTCTCCAGAGTTTACTCAAGCAATTCCCCTCAGAGGCTGGAGAGAGTGTTGCTTTCTGAGGATTTGGTCCACGCTACAGACTATACTACCCAGCTTCTATTTTTGAATGTGAATATATCGATGTGGAAAGGTGAATAGAAAGAATGCTGGCAGTCGGGCTGTTCAGTATGCAAGCAATGTACAGGCATAAGATACTCTGAAACCCACCTTTCCTGTTTGTTTTGCTCTGAGTTCATAGTAAGGCTCTGGTGCGTAAAGTCTGCTTGTTTTTGAGGCCAAAGACTGCAAGAGCCTTTCCCAGTGGAGGAAATTCTCATTAATCATATGCTCCCAAGTACCAGAAGAGACACTGTTTTGACTTCTCTTTTGGGCTGTTGGAACTATTCTAATCATTTGCATGTCCTCTTTGAGCTTTCAGATATAATGTGAGCGCATGAAAATGGCAAAGGATCTGAGGCTATTCCAGGGAAATGAGTAATCATTTCTACTAGAAAAGCAACAGCAGTAAAGCACATAGTCCTCAGACTCAACAAAAGAGCATCAGAAAGCAATCTGGACACGTATAGAGCAGTGTAAAAATTGGCCAGAGGAAAAAGATAGTGAAAGTTGGTGGCAGCTCATGGAATACCAGTTACCCCTTGAGGCTACTTTATTATATATTTACTAGTGAGGATAACAGTTTTGTGCAGCTGTAGCAGCTTCTTCTGTGAGTAGAGAATTTCTTTGAGCTGGGCTAGGTCTGCTCTGACATCTGCATGCTGCTTAGCAGGCCATGCTAGGTTAGTATTTGTCCTGGAGGAAGGAGAGGACACAAGTGGTGTGGGATGGAGCATGAGATTAGGAGTTGGAATACTGGAATAATTTTTTGTGCGTGTTCCACATACTCATTACACCCCAAGACCAAGTAAATTCCTGTTTGGGTAGGCCTGCTTCCTCCAAGCTGAAGAGCAGGTATTGCCCCAGGGCAGATGTAACTCATGAATGTAAAGCATCTTCTGGTGGATTGTCCGAAGGCAGGTGTGTGTCATCCACAACACACAAGCTGGTTTCCAAGTTCTGTACCTCTGCAGATCAAGTCTAGATTAGTTGTTAGGGTCATTTGTGACCATGGTCTTTTGTTAAGGTCAATACGAAAAATAGCCTCATATTTGAGCCTCAGAATAGCCCAAACTTGCTACTATTAATATCTGTGATAGATTGCCTGTCTCATTTAACGGCATTTGGCAAATAAAGCACATGTCTACAAAACCAATTCCTTTGTTAGTCTTCATAGGCTGAGCAGATTTCAAACATAAATAACTTGCTGAGTTGAAAGTGTTTTTAGCAGATTGGAGTTCCCTGCCTAAAAACTGCTAGTAATGGCAATTTAGTTTGCTCAGGAGTAAGTAAAAGCAGAGTTGCAGTTAAATTATTTCTGGGTAGAATTCTCTACCCATTTTTCTCTCTGAAAGCTTGGCTAATTCAGTTTTGTAACAAAACAGGAAACTATCAGTATGTGTTACTGTTTCTGTGCTTTCCTCTCTACTGGGATTGCCCAGTTAGTCCCCATTATTAGTTGTCAGTTTATCCTGGTTGTTAGAGCAGTGGTGCTTGCTCAGAGCATCAAATAGATGCCTAGCAAGGAGTAAGAACAGAGGTGGGAGTAGAATTGTGATTTTAATTTTTTTTAAAAGTATGGTGCTGTAAAGCACTTTTAAAACCTCTCCATTTTGTTTACCTTCAAGCGTCCTGGAAGACTTAAGAACAGGCAGTGTCTTTTAGTTCCTCTGTGTATAACAAGGCTAAAACTGTTTCAGCAGAGGTGTTAAAAAAATGAATCCTGCTCATGTGGTTCAAAGCCCAGTGAGTAAAACATCAGTTTTGCCATTTACCTTCTGCTCCATATGATGCTTAGCACTTCCATCATTGCTTCCACTGGCACCATTAGGAATAGTGTCTAATTCAGGGTAAAGAAACACTGTGTAAACAGTGTTCACTAAAATGTGATCATGCCATGTCTAGGTTGGAAAAGATTAGCAAAAAAAAACCTCTAGAAGGCTGATTTCTAACTGAATAAAAGCTGGCTATGTGCTGGATTTTCTGTTATTTTTAACCCATGTTAAATTCCCTGATTAATTGCAAAGATGAACAATAGAGATCACAAAAAAAGTTATGATCTTACTCTTGCAAAAACAGCCCTGCTGTGGGGGTATGTGGGGTGGAAAATCTGATTGCTGGTTAAGGTAGGCAAGAAAGTGATCAGTCATACCTTTAGATGAAGTGATCACTTAAGAGGCCACCCTCACTTCCAAGTGTGTGCATAACTCTTGCTTGTTAACAGGAATTCCATGTGAATATTGATTGGGAATAAGTGGTTGGGTGAGTACATGTTCTGCCTGTCAAACCATTTAATGTTCAATTGCACGTCAGGGAAAATAGCAAAGGCAGCTGGAAATTGAAACAGGAGCGCAGGGGCGTGAGAGTGAGAAGACAACTGTTTTAGTGGTCAGATTTGAGCAGAGAAGAATAAGTTGGGGAGAGGGGAAGAACTAAGAGTTGATGGCAAAAGAGAATCTATAAATGGCTCATTGTTTTTAGACTTACTTCTCCTGTCCAATCCATATACGGCAGATCACATGCTGTGTGGAAGCAGTTGCTGAACGGAAGGGCGTTTAGCATAAGTGGGCTTAGTGTAATTTTTCAGGTGCCCTGGAAAAGGAACACCTTTTGGTGGTCTTATTGAAGACTCCCCCCCCACACCCCGATCATGTTCTTTGAGACAGCTGTCCTCTTTTTCAGAATAAGTGGAACTGAAGAAGTAAATGGTTGTATTAACAAAAAAAAACAAAAAACAAAAACAAAAAAAAACTTGAAGAACTTACTGGCTAAGTAGTGGTAAATGCTTACCACTGATTTTACAAGATCTGCTCTAGGGAAGCTTGAACAGATACTGTTTTACACCAGCCTGGCTTAGCACAATAGCAGTTCTACTTCAGAGCTCAAATTTTCTGTTCCCTGGATCTTTTGACACCTTGTTCTGCAGTTTCCTGAAACCATCCTTCATACTTGACGTGCTTTATTAATAACAGTGTGCCTAGACTTGTTAAGAAGAGCTAACTTGACCATTCTTTGCTAACTTGACCATTGCTTTTCCACATAGGAGCTGTTCTTTCTTGCAGGCTTGAACAATCTCAGCGGAGCAGAGCTCACAGTGAAGTCTGCCCAGAGGCTATCCCTGTTCTGGCGACCTTGCTGACAAGACAGATAAGCCCTTTCAACAGAGCACAAGTGTGTGTCATGTTGGAACAGACTAACCAGCCAGCCTATCTACATCTCTAAAGTGTTAACAGGAGTTTGACTGGCCAGTCAAAAATGTGTTTCTCCAACTGCTGCCTTCTTCAAGGGGCAAGTCTTTTAGCAACTTCTGCCGCAAGTCCCATGAGACTTTGAGAGTTCGATGGCCTGGAGAGTAGATGTATTCAAGTGTGTTGTCCTTTATTTATCTGCCTTAGCATCAGAGTCACAGAGCTCTTCTGTAGTTAAATCTACCTGTCTTCATTGTGCTCCTGTCAAAGGTGGGAAGAGCCCCTGTGTCACATCATGGCTTTCAGGCACAAACAGTGCATGCTATCAAGAAGTCTGCTTGCAATTACAGTTTGGATTAATGTCGCAGCATCACGGGCAGAGTAATTACATTTGGTTTGCACTTAAATTGCTTCTCCGCTTGTGTATTTTCCCCTCCTCACTCCTGTGGAGAGACAAAAGCAAAACAAAGCCACCCACAAAACACATGCACTCACTAGGCTGTGGTGGATCTTCTTTACTTTGATCATTTATTACACAAAGAGAAACTAAGATCAGCATCAGGATTTAAGGATAAAAGTGCCTACATGCCCTGTGATCCTGGACCCTGTTGGCTTTTAAATGAAAACGCTGCCCTTGTTGATGAGAAGCACAAAACTTGCTGCAATGAAAATGAAAAGAGGCTGCTGTCTCTGCTTGGGAGTAGGACAGGGTAACTGCCCCAGCCTCTGCTCTGGGCTAGTTAAATTGACATCTACGGTGGATCTGATTCTTAGTGTCTGTTCTTCCTCGTCACAAACCTGACTCATCTTTCAGGCCAGTGATAAGGATGGGGGGGAACAGGGGGGTGGCTAGGCAGCAGCCCTGACATAGAGTGGCTCCTTGTGCTGGGTGCTGTGCAAGTGTGGGGCTGTGGAGAGCGGGAACTCATCAGAGCAGCAAACTGGTGGGGGTGAAGCTAGACTCTTTCTTGGCTTCAAGGACTGGCTTATGCATTTAATTTGTGATAGAAAATTGAGTTTGGCTGGCATGTATAAGCAGCAGAAGAAAGCCCTTGAGGAAAAAGTGCAAGAGGAAAAGCCAGTGGCAGAGCAGGAGAGTAGCAGACCAAAGACATGAGATATAGAACATAGAAACACTGACCTGACTGTCATCTGCCAGCACTGAATGATCCCTTTCAAATACCAATGCAGCCCTTCCTTCAAAGAGGCTCTGCTGAGTCCCTTGACCCCATTCAGATAGCCGGTGCAGAGCTATGTGGTTTCCTGCATTCTTGTATGAGAACTGCCATTTACCTTACAAGACACTCTTCCTTCTATTCCCATAGGAAAATTCTCTTCCTTAGCAGAGTTCAGCACTCACCAGGGCCTCTACTCTCCTTTGCAGCCTTTCTCAGTGCTTGCTCCAGACTGAGGTTGGGGAATGTGAGAAGATGGAGAGTGACAAGAACAGTGGTTTGGACTGAGAACTGGAGGAGAGGGGGGTGAAAGACTAGCACAGCTATGAGTGTTCACAAACTGGCTCTTTCAAAACCAGCATTGATTATGCTCAGTGACTTAGAGCTCCTCTCCCTCCCTTGTGCCGGAGAACTGGCCAAGCTGCATTACAAGTTGGGCAGTCCTTGCTGAAGATCCCTGGCCCCAGCCCTAGCAGGTGCATCATCCCATTGAGAGATGCACACAGTGACTCTGAAGATGATCACTGAGATGTTTTGAGGTAGAGCTGCACACAGGGAGATGAACTTGTGTTCTGGTATTGAGTTCATAAAAGTTCAGGAAAGCTCCTTACAGAGAAGTTGTGACAGACAATGAAAGATGCTTTGCACAGCCTTTTTAATGGATCTGTGGCCTTTGTGAATACATCATTTAAAAAGCCTCTGCAGAGTACAATCTCCATGAAACATCCAGTGTAACCAGAAGAGAGCAGAAACTCTGGTTCTCTTGGAACCACCCTGTTGCTGATGGGGGGACTGTGCCCATAACAGAGACTGTCTTGTCTTCAGGAATCTTAATTTGCTTTGATGTCATAACAGGTTGTGTAATCTGCTGAAGAGATAAGACAGCCTCTGTTTTAAAGATGACTAACTTCTAATGGTGCCTGTCCCACGCATTTTGCTCTGTTAATGGAATTGAATGCTGAAGGCTCAGGAAGTTGCATATTGCAAAAAAATAGCCAAAATCATATGGTGGCAAGTCAAAAAAGTCCAGTGAGAGTAAATGCAGATCAAAGTGAGGGAGAGAGCTTTTAAAAATTACATTACTTACCTCAGTGGATCTAACACACAGCATAAGGTCATCTAACAAGTCAGGAAGTTTACATAAATGCTGCTAGTGCAGAAATATTCTAAGAGAATGTGTATCTTGCTGGATGTGGTGGTTTTGGTTACATGAGAAGAAAGGCTTTCCTTCATGCAGTTCATGCTGAACCCAACAAAAGCCCTTAATGAGTGTTTGTCAAATCCGAGCCCTTGCTTATGTCCAGCTGCTATTAAAGTCAGCTTCGAAGGAGCATGCTAGATCTCTGCCTAACTCTCATCCATATGGCTGCCTTATGAAAGAGCTATGAGAGCATGCCTGGCAGGAGGATAACATCTGCCCATGATCAGGTACCTGGGGCCCAAAGATGCTCTGAGGCCACAGTTGGACTGTAGCAGGGTCAATAGTTGCAGTCCATCAATGTGAGAGGCAGATGAGTTTGGTCCTGTGGGTGGCCACAGAGTAGCCCATAATAGATAGTGAAAATATAGCCCTTGTGTCGCACTGGTCTCACATGAAGAGTTTTGTTGACTGCAGTGAAACTATTTGTGTGAGTAATAGTTTGCTTTGGGAATAAGGAGTACATAACACAGCCCTTTGCAGTGTCACTGACTTGACTTGCAGGTGGCTGCTGCTCCCAGGTCCAAAGGGATGATTTAGCAAATCTCATCTCCCAGACTGCTTTCTGACTCTAAACATCCATGACCTGGAACAAACATGCAGTCACTTCACCATGAAAGGTTGCATTTTTTCTGCACCCTCCTCCTCCTCCAAAAAAAAAACCCCACCCTAAAAAAACAAACCCAAACCAAACCCTGTTGTTTTTTGAACCCCCTGTCTGACCCAGCCTGCATATAGCTGGAGGTAGTTTGCTTCATGCTTGTCCATCCTAAACCACCAACACAGGGTGAGAACATAACCTGATGAACAAAAGCTGCCTGAAATATATCTGTTTTGAAGCTGATGTACAGCAGATAGAGAAATGTCTTTAGCCTTTCTGCCATAGTTTGATATAGTTGGAATAGCTCCATCAGCCTGTTCTTGCTTTATGCTTATATATGATGGTTTTAAGTGAAAAACAGTCATGGAAAACCATCGTGGATTTTATTCGCTGCATCTTAGAAAGACCTTTTCCTGAAGGAGTGCTAGGGAGAGGGAAGATCCTGACATACAGAGGCTGTAAACCTCTTACAGAGCATGTAAACCTTTAAGGGAAAGTTAGGATACCCATAAAAATTAGGCCAGGGGTTTTTTTGGTGGTATGTTCGGTGGGTTGGGCTTTTTTTTTTGTGGCTGACCCTAAAATGCAGTGGCTGCTTGGCCTGTCACTGCTCTGCTCTTGTGTGTGCAGCCGGCACCTGAACAAACAGAGCTGTATCTGCGGCAGCCTGGGAATCTGCCAGGATTCCTTGGGGAAAGAGTGATTCAGAGCATCTGAGAAAAGTGGGGGCTGCTTCCATGCATCCTTGCTTCCTGCCTGGACAATAACCCATGTGGCCTTACTCTGAATGGACAGTGAGGCTGTTGCCATAAGCAGATACAGTGCATGTTGTGTTGGATAAAAATGTACGTTCTTGTAATGGTACAAAATCTTGAGCCTCATGGATTATCCTGGCAGTGCTGACATGACAGTGCAAAGTGTCAGACAGCCAGTGGGGCTTTCCCGGGGCAGTTGGGAAGCATGAGGGCTTATGCACTTTGGGCAGTTCAGTTATTCAGGGAAGATCTCATGTGAAGAACTAGAGGATGGTGTGCCGCAGATCTCCAGAGTCTCACCTGCATGTTTACTTCATCTTCTGCTGTAGAGATAGCTTCGCTACACCTAGGTAGCTCTTTCACAAGTTATAGTACAGAGGAGGAATTTTTCTGGAATAAAAGTCTTTGGAAGCAAAAAAAATTTTACAAGTTAAAAGTTAAAATCATATAGGAAGTTCTGCATTGATAAACTGGATGATCTTTTGAGTCAAAGCTGATGTCCAGGTCCCAATGACGTTCTCATCTTTCCTTCTCTCCATACATTAATAAGAATCACGTGGGACAAATCTTCAGGTATTGATTGTAATAAGGTGACCAGAACAAACAGAAACATTTCTGTTGCTGCTGTTGTAAACACAAACACATCTTCCAGATGATCAGTTCCCCTTTATCCTTGTCAGGAAAACTGCTCGGATTGCGTTCTAGTCTGAAACTTGATTTTTTTTTTTATTATTATTTTTTTGTGTGTAGGGAGTGATGGGCTAAAATCAGATGGCAGATCATCTAAGGTGAGATTTTAGGAACTCGTGTCTTGAATTTTCCTTAGTGTTTCTAGGAGGATCAATCTTAGACCTCTGTTTTCTCTGAGTTGAGAAGGTGGAGGAGGGCAGGTAATTCCAGGCGTTGGTTAGTCACAGTGTATGTGATCCGTCTCCTGTTACGGTGCCTTTGATCTCGCTCTCTTTGCATGGCCTGTCTCTGACACCAAACCTTGCCCGTCCTTCAGTAGCAAACCCCATAACTCTTTCTGGCTCCAGCATTTAGTTTCTTCAATACTTACCCAGTATGGAAATATTAACCAAACCCTGAACTTTTAAATCTGTTTCTAGTCTTGTGATCTCCCTCGTATGCTAATTTTGAAAATGTGCTGGCATATTAATAGAACCCTACCCGAGATGCGGAGGCTCTCTTTTGAAGCTTGATTTTATTTTTGATGCCTGTAACAGGTGTTGGTTTAATAGATTTGCTGTATTACAGCTTGCTTTTTTTTTTTTTCGTGAGCCCAGCCAGCTCTGTAAGCTGACACTACATGAAGGCCAAGCATGTGACTTCTGCCTGCCTTAGCCTCAGTTCACACCAAACATTTGTGCTGCAGACTCCCAGCAGCCAAGGCAGCCTTAATTCAAGCTTTGTCTAAACCAGGAGGTTTTGTGCTGATTGTATTTAAATCAGTCCAACCAAAGCCCCTCATACATTCCCATCTGAGGGTCTGCTTGCTTTGATTTTCCGCTGTCAGCTTTCTAATGGGCAGCTGCTGAGGGGAAGCGAATGTGGCTCAAACAACAAAGCGGTGTCTTTGCGCTGCTCTCTGCATCGATTTCACACAAGTAGTTTGAAGCCATGGTCTAAATTAAACTGATTAGGGTTCTCCAAAGGACAGGCTTGCTGCAAAGAAGGTGGTGAATTCTTCTCCTATTAGGTCTAGTGGAAAATATTTCACAGCCTGTTTATCAAATAAATATTCATAAAGACGCTTCGAATGAGGAAACCCACCAGGATTAAAGTGTAACTTTACCACTAAAATACAAGCTGAGATTCCTGGAAATGCTGCAAGCTTTTGACTTTGCGCCACCTGTTGTTTTCCTGCCACCCCCTTCGGCTCCCTCCCGACTTAGAGCAAACCCAAACACGCTTTGGCTCCGCTGGAACATTTCACTTGTTTTTTTGTCTTGCAGCAGCCCAGAGGAGCACAGAGCGTGCGTTCGCTTCCTGACGCGGTCCTCATGGGCTTGGTTCAGCAACGAGCTGGCTGAGGTTAATCCAAATCTCCTGGAATCCTGAGGTGTCTATTCAAGAGCAGTGCAAAGTGCAAGGGTTAAGAGACTGCGCTACCTCGGGGTGTTGAACCAGGGTGCAGGCGGGTTAAGCAGTGGTGGCTGGAGGGTAGCTTCCCTCAGCTCTCCTCTCTCTGTTTGCAGCTGTAGCTGGTGCTGACCTCAGGGTGAAGCGGTTCGTGAACAAGTGCCATATGCCTGCAGCTCAGAGTGTGAAAGTAATCCATTGCTGACTTTGAGTTACCTTAGTTTGGCACTAAGATGCTACAGTTCAAGATCTTTGTTAGCTGCAATGGAGTGTTTCGGGAAATGAGGTTGGGTATGAACTGGGAAGTTCAACTGTTTTAGCCAGATGCTCCCATATTCATAAGCAAGCCCAAATGGACTTGTATGGGTTCCTTAGTTGCTATGATTTCTTTTTCACTTGAGCTGCTTTCACGCCAAATTCTTAGTCCTCAGCGAAGGCGATCCTGCATCATCCTAGTCTGGTATTACATTCCCATACAGAATGGTAAACCAGAGGTAGAGAGGGGTTAAGAAACTTGCCCAAGGCAGATGAGTCAGTGCCAGAGCTGGGAATAGAAAGGAAGAGACTTGGCTCCTGCTCCCAGCTCCGATTGCTCAATCTCGCATTGAAGCCCTGTCACCCTATACTCTTGAGGTAACACTGGCTGAAGTGAGACAGGGAAAGCTGTTTCCAGGCTGTGATACCTAAGGAGTGGGGAGAGGAAAAGACACCTGGAGGCAAATTGGTTGTGGAAGCACCGATAATTTGTGCTTTAAAGCCTGGTTTCAGCATTTGGTACTAAAATCTGATCCGTCACCTTTGAAGCCAATGAAGTGTAAACTAAGGAGCTAGTTGGGAAAAAATCCAGCCCTTTTCCAGTTACTGCTAAAGGGGAGTGGTGAAGTCATAACGTCACTGGTCTTTTTTCTGTAAAACACCCTTGCGATGAGATTGGGAACAAAGGCAGACGAGCTGAAAGGATCCAAGTAATAACAGCAAGGGTTAAATCACACTTCAGCTCTTGCTGAAAGAATGAAAAACAAAATGTAATCAAGCTAGTAAAAAGTTTGGATGATGTTGCATTCATATCGCATGCTGTGTATAGGAAAAGTCAGCCTGGCTGGTTTTGTTTGAAGTGCAGTGCTTTGAGAGGGTGCAGTGCTTTGCAGCAAACTGTCTGACATTCCCCAGCTGGGACTGGCCAGGGATGGTGTTTGGAGCCGAGAGTTACATTTGGAGTCAGCCCATGTTTGAAGGAGACAGAGAGAGGGAGAGAAAGGAGTCTGTTTTTCTCCTGCGTGAAATAATGCATCCATCTAATCTGCCAGCTGTAGCACATGAAAAGCAAGAGGCAAATGGACAGAAGTCACCTGGAATCTGCAAACATGGCTCAAACAATACAGTTCTTTCCTGTCCTTTTCTTCCCTTCTTAAGGTCTGTCTTCTGGGATGGGCTGGGGGATCTGGCAGGCGGGCAGATTGGATATACATTGAGCAACTAAAGCACAGGAATATTAATACTCCAAAAAAATAACATTGGCTTCTGAAGAGCACTTCGTGTCCAAACTCACTCTGTGCTCTCAGTCCCTTGGAGACTAAGCTGCCCTGCACAGGGACTATCAGGTAATTTATAGATACTCCACGTTCATTTGCACAAGCCTTCATTTCCTGTTAATTTACGGCCAGATTCATCTCAGCCATCGCAGCCTAGATGAGATCAGAGCTGAATTCACAGCCCCTGCTTCAGGAGAGCTCCAGAGAACACGCTCGGTGTTTGCTTTCACTTATGCCTATGTTGAGGTACTTTCCTGGGTCAGGGTCATACACACATTTAATGGACTCTCTTCTTTTGAGAAGGAAAAAAGATTTAAATTTTAGAACTTAATGATTCTACTAATCGAGTTCATTGCAAAAGAAACTAGTTCTTAGGGAAAAGAAATCCCCCTCACCCATGTGTTCAGCTTATGGAGGTCACAAAATTCTGGGTGTAGTGAATTTTCCTGTATTTTAGTCTCACTATAGTATAAATTCACTGGACCTCTGTTTTACTATGTGCATGAATGTGAAAATTCAGTCTTTATTCCTAGTTGTAAATGAATATTGGTTATTTGAATAGTAGCTATATTATTGCATTTTATACAGTTTGTGGCCATAGAGACCTGCGTGCCTGTAACCCATGGAATAACCAGTTCGGGGACATAAGTTATGACTTTCCTTTGATTTTACTTGACACCTTTTTGCATAGCATTAGCAGCACACTGCTATAGTGGTGTAAAATTTGTCCTTAATGTTTTGTGAGCCTGCACTGAATTAATTAAGTAGCGTTTAAACTCTTTAGTCAAAGCAGCATTTTTGCAAATGTTTCCCCAGTATAAGTGAGGGATGTGTGCTGGCTGTTTAAAGGGTGAGTCTCCAGAAAGCAAATTGTTCTGGGGATGCAGTTTTTACCCTCTTCCTGTTACAGATACCAGCAAATGTTGTGGTGAAACAATCTGGTTTTAATAACAGGGAGGGTAAAGGAGCAGATCACAGTGCAGGGAGCAGGTCCCTTGCCTTGTGCTATTGGTATTTTCTTTCGGTGGGAGAGGTTTTCTTTGAAAGGGGCTTGTCTGAACCCGTAGGAGAGCCTGAAATGGGGATGAGGCTGGAGAAGACAGGCTCCTAGACACCCATCAGCTTCACTGCCTGGGAGGCTGTGGTTGGCTCATCGTCAGTTTTTTGTTTCAAAGAGCTGATGCTTTGTCGTGAGAGCTGGGACGTCCTGGTTTGCATTCAAGAGTGCTCTCACTGGCTGTTGTCTCCTCTTCTGGTTACTCAGTAGGTAGTCGACTGGATTAAGGCACAGTACTTGTCTGAACCCTCTCTACTATCTCTTATTATTCAGCAAGTTCTCAAGTGTCTGGTGAGCGTCTCTGTTTGGAGTGCATCACTTGTAGCCTTGCCAGTAATATCAGTGACTGGTCTAAATTCACATCAGGCATGTGCTCAACTTCTTGTGACTAATGCACAATGTATTTTTTTAATTGATTACTGTTCTCTCTACTGATTCAGGACAGAAAACAGTCAGAGGAAAGGACTCATGGGATTTTTAGTTAGACCTTGTTGAGTACAGATGAGGTCTAGAGGTATTTAACTGTTTGGTGGCTGTGGAAACCCTGAGGAGAGCTTGTAGTACCTTTTCTGAAGAAAAACATTAGATTGAATCCTTTAGGCTGCTACTGGTAAAGCAGCAAATGCAGGTGATGTTACAGGGTCTGATCCTGCAGTTGGTGCTCAGGCAGAGCACTGGCAGTGCAGAGTTGTCCTAATTGCCCAGTGGGACAGAGGTAGCAAAAGATGAGTAAACATTTGCAAGCCCTCTGACAGTATTTTTGTACATTACAAATCATTGTAACATAGTCCAAAGCTGGGAGTTTTCAGAAGAATCTTTGGGAATTAAAGAAACAATGTTTTGTAACTTTTGCTGAGATCATATTTACTTGTCTGTTTCCTGCTCTGAAAATCCCATCCTCTGTGTAAAACATCAGCAGGTTGCTTAAACCATTCATCAGTGTTCCTTGCCTGTGGGATTAAAATCCAGCCCTGCAGTCCTTGCATGTAACAAATCCACTCCAGAAGTGCAGGCTTGTAGGAGACCGAGCCCAAATTACTGGAAGAAAAACTGATTAATGGAGTCAATAGTTCTGTAGAAGGGAAACGTCTTGTACCATACCAGAAAAAGTGCCTGGAAGCTTGCAAATATCTCTGAGCTAGTCTCTCTAGCCATAGGAACAGCATGGGGATTAGAGAAGGTCTGTCTGGTGTGGGTTTCTTCTCAGACAGTTGTTGAAGAAGCACCGTAGGTCCGAGTGTATGAACTCGGGGCCCAGCCTGTGGGTCTGCTGCCGCCTCAGATAGTCTTTCTGTTTTTCTAACAGAACTAAATTGTCTCCATTTCTCTTCCTTGCTGTTTCAGGCATCACAACAGGATCCGCAGCATTGAAGCAAGTCAACTGAAGCCCTACGTTACCCTGGAAACGTTGGACCTGAGTTTCAATGACATCACGGAAATCCGAAACGGCTGCTTTCCACAGGGACTTCACATAAAGGAGCTGTGAGTTTTTCTTGTTGGGAACAGCTTTTGTTGAGTTACCACAGCAGAGAAAAGGGCCTCAAACCTTCTTTAAAAAAAGGAGAGGGAATGAACATACAAAGTACGGGGTTATTTGTCAGGATTTTAAATGCAAAGGAGAATTAGAAGGTAGCACGTTGTCCCTATTGTCAAGTTACTTTTTGAGCTGTCTTTTGGTTTCTGATGTATCTGTAAAGAATGCAGATTATTATTAATCGTGTTGCGTGGGAATGTTGTAACAGAGGAAAGGTATCCTGCATCATTTGGGTGTGGGTGTCTTTACAGCTGGAGAACTAGAAGCCAGAAGAACTGTCTGCAGCAGACCTGTGTCTCTTCCCCAGTGGGAAGTATATGTGCTGTTTCCCAGATCAGCCCATGTGCATCTGGAAGAGGGGAAGGGGAAATGACTATTTCATCATTCAAGTGGCTACTGAATGTTAAGAACAGAAATCTCTCATTAGTGGTTTGAAGAACGCCAGGGGTTAAGCAGAGTAACACACTCCCAATAGAGGTGTTTGCCTTTTCCAGGAAACATAAAATAATCTGTATTTTAGGTACTTTTGAAGAGGTGCAGACAGATAATCTGCTTGCGTTAAAGGTTGCACCTAAGTTTCTGCCCCTGGTTGTAAGAGGATATAAGAGAGTGGTGTTGTGACTGATGTTTGCCTGTTGTCCTGTAAAAACAGTCTCTGTGGCTAAGACTAGGGTCCAAGTAAGAAAGAGCCCTGCGACAGATGCTGAGGGAAAAATGGGGAATGAATAGAGTCATGCTGCACTGGAGTATTCTCCAATCTCTGGCTTCCACTCCAAATTGCCTTGCTGAAGTAGGAGGGTATCAAGGAGCTCCTGGGAGTGTGCAGCACTTCTCCACATTTGTCACATGGCTCTGGGAAAGGCACTGTGCTCTTTGTGCAACCAGAAATCCAACTGACTTGAAGCCACCGCTGTAATTTCACCAGCCTGTCTGGAGACCAACTAAATGCTGATAAAAGGAGATTTCTGACAGAACTGTTCATTTTTCTGCTGTGATTTATTGCAGCTACCTGGGGAGCAACAGAATCAGCACCCTGGAGCCTGGTGCTTTTGATAGTCTGTCACGGTCCCTGCTAACACTTCGTCTGAGTAAAAACAGAATCACTCAGCTTCCTGTCAAGGCGTTCAGGCTACCCCGGCTAATACAACTGTGAGTAGAAATGTACACTTTAATTAAGCTCAGCCACACTTTATGGAGACAAAATGTCCCTGAGGATATGCACACCAAATGTCACCCTTCCTCACCTGCTATCTATAAAACTTAGAATACACTGTGCAGTAGACCTCTGCCAGCACCTAGTAAAACACATTGGGAGAGGGTCCTTCTTGTCTTGTAACTATTGGCTTTTCAGGCCATTCTTTTGATCAGGTGGGAAGGGAGGGATGCTGCAGCAGACATCAGCATCTTGTGCACTTGACAGCATAAGACAAATCCATTCCCTTGAAAGCTGCTGGCGTCTGTGACACAAGAGAGATTTGGAAGATGTTTCTATTGTGAGTGACAGGGCTCACCTACCACGTTAGTTTTTCAAGACCACACAGGTATCTTTATGTGGCAATAAAAAAGCAATGACGGAAGGTTGTTAAACTGTGCGGTGATATTTGGGCAGAGAAAATAGCACTCTAGATGAGTTAACACACACGTTGTTGTCCTGCCTGCAGTCTGTATGGCAGGAGCTGCATGGGGACGCATAGACATCTGCAGCTATAAATATGCTTTATGTTTAAAATAGTAGCACTGATGGTTTAGCTTTTCCCTTCTGCTGCTGTTGGAGAAATGGGCCCAGCCTGAGGCCTGTTGCAGTGTTTCCATCAAATTTGCTAGGCAAAAGGTCAACCTCTGTCTGTTAACAAAGTCCACAAAAGCTGTTGGAACTCATGCCTCTAAATGGTAACCACTTGAGAGACAATCCTTAAGCCAAGATGTGTCTAAAGAACGGGTGTGCATTTGTGCTTGCATACATGTAGGATTTATAGCCAATTTGGGATTGAACAGTGTGACGCAACAGCGTATGCATCTTGAAAGTCTGTTGCCTCTCAGTTGGAAGTTACTGTCCGTTGACTGAGAGCTTGTAATCTGCTGTGTTTGTTTGCATCATGTGCAAAACTAATAAAAATGAGAGTCAACTCAATCTGTTTAGGAACGCAGTTTTCACAGAAAGTTGGAGTAATTGGTACTCTTAAAGACAGTCTCACAGCTGGTTGTTTAACCCTAGAAATAAACACGAATGAATTGCAAGTTATACAGACTTGATGTGTTGTGGAGTTTGTGTACAGTTCTTTTTCTGGCAAAGTGTAGTTCACTAATAGCCTAGGAAGTGCAGTAAGGCAAGAGTCTCTAGGCCTGCAAACTTTTTAATTGCTTACTTGACTTTAATCACACTCAATTTGAGTGCAAGTTTAACGTTGTTTTTTTTAGGCAGTTAAAAAGTAAGCTTAAAATTTCTATGGCTTCCTCATGTTTTCCAAAACAAGTTCTGATGTTGTAACCTCCACCATTTTCTTCAACACAAATGCTGAATAGGGAACTACCCTTAGGTTAGTCTTTTATGTGCAGAAAGACATCCATTTTAAAAGCTCTATCTTCAGCTTTAGTGCATTGCGTCGATGAAGTTTTCCACTGACTTTATGGAACTGGGTTGTCACCTGGTATGTCTGGGACTAGCAGTCCATAAGACTGTTTGATATGGGTTGGTAAAGCATGCTGTGATGATAAACCTTCACGTTGCTATTCAGAAAACAGGTATTCCCGAAATTTAGTCCTTCCCCACCCAGGGGGGAAAAAAAAAAAGAAAAAGAAATTTAATGAACCAAGTTGGAGATCTTTGTATATACAAAATACTAAGACTGCCTTGTTATTGGAAACAACTTATTTCACTCTTTATTGGTTTCTTATAATAGGAAAAAATGTGAAGTTTGTCAGGGAAACTGAGAGCTTTCCTTTCAAACTTAGCCATAAAATTTCCTCTTGGGTTCACAGTTCTTATGGCACCCACTTGTTTCAGAGAACGTTTTTACTGGGCTATTAAAAGTCTTGTAAAAACAATGGGTTGTAAGGGAAATAATGCTGATGTTTAACTGTGTTGGTTCAAATGGTGTCTCTGCTTGAGAGAAGATGAAGTGTGAAAATTGATGAAAAGGATAAATGGCTTAAAAGAAATGCAGAGCGAGGAGGGATGAAGAGGAATTGCTGCACTGTCTCTGTTATTTCCCTATGGTGAAAGTCTGTCCCCGGGTGAGTTTATTTAAGCGATCACACCCAGCTGACTTCCCTGGCTAGCTTTGGGATTGAAAATTTCCGGTGCGCTTCTGCTGTCTCCTGGGAACCGTTGACAGAGGAGTTGTTGGCATTGCTGTCCCCATTGTATGCTGCACAGATGATTTCGTGAGAAAGGACTGGGATTTAATAAACTTGTATGGCCTTGGTGATTTTAGGGAGCTGAACCGGAATCGCATCCGCCTGATTGAAGGCCTGACATTCCAGGGGCTGGACAGCTTGGAAGTCCTGAAGCTCCAACGCAACAACATAAGCAAATTGACTGATGGGGCTTTCTGGGGTCTAGCCAAGATGCAAGTTCTGTAAGTTGGAGAGATGGGCTCTTATTCCTTAAACAGCCTAGACTTTACCTGCTATCATGTCCTTCTCTGCATTTTAGCAAGGACTCCCATCAGAGACCTGTGGGCACCTGTGCCAGTCCTCATGCTTCCTTGTATGTCCTGCATGCACAGAGCTCTGCCATGCTACAGCAGCTTCTGTGTAGTTGACCCACAGTTTACTAAAGCTCATGGCTTTACCAGGAGTTCAATAAAAAAGTCCCGTTTTTCAAGCTGTGGCAGTATTCCTTTGACAGTTCAACAATTTTGAACATTCAGTAAGATCTCAATTGGTCTTTAAATAAAAGCTCCTCTGGCTTCTGCAAATTTGTTTTGACTGATACATGGACAGTCTGTGTTGCAAACCTGATTATTCTGCCTCTTGGGATACCTAGAAATCAAGCTGGCCTATCTCAGGGATGTGCTCTTTCCATACGAGAGAACAAATTGAATAGTTATTGCAGAGAAATGCTTGAAATTTCCAACACAGTTGGCTTTCAAGTGTGTTTGCGAGGTCATAAGTGATCAAGGCAGCGTGTTTCTGGACGCTGCTGTCACACAACTAAGACTCCGCAAATACAAACTTGGATGGGATGCTTTAAGCCCAGTTTACTTGCAGTGGAGCGTACCTCTGCGGTCACAGCTCATTCTGGGCATTTCCTTTGTGTTGTCCTTGAATTTCTATCCTTCACTTGCACAGGAAATGCCCACACATGCATGTGTCCACATGGGTATGTAGAAAGGTGCGTAGGAATGGCTAAAATCCCAATCCTTGTTGGAAATTCTTCAGCATTTGACCATTTGCTTATCTGTCAATTCCTTCTGATTTTTTTCTACAGCCACCTGGAGTATAACAGCCTGACAGAAGTAAACAGTGGCTCTCTTTATGGCCTTTCATCTCTGCACCAGCTTCACCTCAGTAACAATTCCATATCACGCATCAACCCTGATGGCTGGAGCTTCTGTCAGAAGCTGCATGAACTGTAAGTTGGTTTCTGTTGTGGTTGGTTGGGCGGGGTTTGATGCTAATCTAACATTGGCAGGAAAGGGGAGTAAGGATTTTTCCCAATCACGTGGCTTACAGCTCCCATTATACCAACCTGTAGAAATGCAGGAACTGCAGCCTCCTAAGTGATGCCCTTATTCATGATGTTATGACCTTCAGAGCACCTGATTTAAAAATACGTTTGCACCAGAAACAAAGACTAGAACCCACTAAAAGTATACAGTGCCAAAAGACCTGGAGAGTTTGTGATCTGTGGCTTGCCAATGCTTTTTAGCTAGCTAGTTACAAGACATGCACAGCTTGCTATATAATGACTGTACAGCCTGAAGGAAGCTTTGCTTTATCCTCTGTATTACAAAGAACAATCACGTTTTTAACCAGCAGAGATTTGGCCCTTTAAAGGCAGTTCTCCTTGTTTCTCCTGTTTACACTTTACCCTTCCTGTAGGGCTCAGTTGTTGAAAAGTAAATACATTGACTTTGCTCTCCTGAGATTTCCAGCTGTGAATACAGTCTTTTTGATAAACGAAAGAAAGCCTTGCTGCTGAGGACAGCCCCAGAAGAGCATCTTTTGGGTCTGTGGCACTGCTTAATGCCTTTTTGAAGAGGCACACGTGGATGCTTGCAGTATTTACAGAAGTAGCTGTCATCCCCTTGGTGGAACTGTGGAAAGATTCATTTTTTTCTTTGGAGAACTTGACATGTGGTTAGTGGAACTGTAATTTATTCTGCTTGGTTCTTGGAAATCTCTTGTTATTGTTAGGCATTCTCCTATCCACCAAAAAGCAGTACGGTAAAACAGCTTCCTGCTTTCAGAGGCCTCACTCTGAACTCCGACTAAAGGTAGGTATCTGCCTACCCAGCTGTGAATCCCTAATCTTTTGGGATGTGGATTCAGAGATAGGTAGACATGACACATGTCATTCCTTTAAGTTTAGAAGCTGTATAATTAATGTGTTAGCCCAGTGACCAGCTGTGATCTTCTGCTGAACCCAAATTATTCATTCAGATGTGGATTACTTTTGGGAGGCACAAGGACATATTTTATTTTTGGTTTTACTTAAATACATATGTGATTGTTTAATTAACTAATTTTTCAAATTGCTGTGAAACTGTCTGTGCCTAAAGGGCTCCTTTGCTTGGCACAGTGCTGTAGACAGCTACTGTTCCTTCGTGTGCAGGTTCTCAAGTGATGTTTTACTAGGTTAAGGAAGTGTCAGTGGAGAAATCTTCAAGGCAACAGATCAGAATCGGCACCGTGCTCTCCCTGTGGCCTGCCTAAATCTGAGGCATCAAAAAAGGGGAGTCTGCTTTCCTAGGGGCACTCACACTTGGATCCCTGGAATAGCCAAATTCAGATCACTGCATTGTGTTAGTAGCACAGCTCTGGGAGCTTTCTGCTCTCGGGAACCCAATATCTGGTGCCTGTGTTGGAGCTTTATTTCAGCCTGGGCTCGGATGGGATCGGTAAGCCCCAATTTGCATCTTGCAGAGCTAACATCAGAACTATTTAGGGAGAACTATGCTTGTCTTTTCTACCTGACACTGTCTTTGCAAACCCTCAAGGTTTAGGTGGGAGGTTGCACGTCATACTGAGTCCTTTATTTGTCAGGTATGGATTGGGATCTCTTGCCAACAAGTAGTGCTAATGGTGAGCTGTCCTGCCTTAGAGGCCATCCTCTGCAGTAACTGCAGAAACCCAGTGCAGGCTTCGCTTGCGCTGGTGCAGAATGGGGTAGATTTGGAGAATGCCTGGTGGTGTGAGGTGGTAGGAGCCACTGGGGCATGCTCAGCCTGACAAACAGGATTGTGCTAGAGTGTGAGGCCAGAGACGACATTAGGTGAGATCTGAAAGGCGATTATGTGGGTGTTAGCACACATCTCTGCAAAATATTACAAGCTCTTGCAGGTGTTGCCTTTAGGGTAAGGCTGCTGCAGGGAGCCATCAGATACTCCTAACTGAAACTCTCACAGCCAAAGAGTTGTAGGAGTGGTCTGCTCTGAAATTGAAGGGTGAGGAAAGGAAGTGCTAGATACATCTAGGCTGCCTCTGTGCACTTCTTTGAATGTGCATGTTTCATTCCTTACTAAAAGATCCTTGCTTACCTCCCCTATTGCTAAATCTGCTGGGTTTCAGTTATCAGAAAGCACTGTCTCTGGTTGTACGGGGAATTAATTTCAAAGACCTTGACCGAAGAAAGAGAGGTGGCTAGACCCCTGCTTATCTGTGCTAAGGAAGGAGGTGGTCATCTGAAGGATGAGTTGTCTCTCCTTTAGTTGTTGGGAGAAAACATGACCTGAAGGCTGTGGTCTGATGTAAAAGCTAACAAGGAAAGAGAGCTCTTGCCTTGTTATGGGCATGAGAAAGGGCTGATTGTATTCACCAGTCAGGTGCTAGGCCATCAACATCATGGAAAAATCCACAGTGGGAGCATAGGATTTAATCAGAGGTAAATGATGACTTGGCTGCTGGGTCTTTCCTTTCACTTCTTACCTGTAGTTTGGTCAATGGGAATGAAATGTGTTAGATGTACCTGGTCCAGAACTGTCTGGCAGCAGGAGCCCCAGCTGCACAACAGGTTTCTGGTTAACCCCTTTATATATCACTTTTGGCGTGCTGCTCTCCCACTTCCTCGCCTGGCCAAAAGGGCTGTGTAGATAAACATTTGCACTTGTTTGTTCCAGTGATTTCTCACTGGTGGAGAAATGACAAGGTAGGGGAAGCAGCAGAGACCTGCTGATTTCCCTCAATCCAGATAATCTAAACTGCCGAGGAGAGAAACGTACCGTTTTTGCAAATTGGCCTGTCCCATTGGCAGGAAGCAGAGCCCTTACATGTTGAAGGAAGTCACTGCCAGGTGTATTAGTTCCTGAAACCTTCCATCTGTTTGCAGCCATTGAGAGAGTCCTCTAAATACTGCTGCTGTCCATCCATCTTGAGGTGGCGTCAGAACGAACAGAGGTAACATGCCTTCACCAGCTGTGGCGTGAACTCTTCTGTGTAGAATCAAAAGGAACAATTTTTTTTCTCAGCCAGGTTTAGGATTACTTTTGAAGGCTTTTTTTTTTTTAAGCCAAATTCTTTAATCGCAGGTGAGGACATAATTTTGACCGGATGCCAGTTCTTCATAACTAACACTACAACTTCTTTAGGAATGAAAGTATGTTGTCCCATACCTTCTTCAAACTCATTAATCTTTGCTGAATTTTTTCCAAAGCTTGCCCTCTGCCTACTCACACAGCTAAAAGATAGGCAGCTCATTTGCCAAGTTAATGACACTCTCAGTGCTTCAGAGTATGTGTCTGTTTTGACTTAGGTTTTGGCTTTGCAGTAACTTTCATGCAAGCCCTAGACACATTTTTAAGCAGACTCATTAACAGGCAGTACTAGAAGAGGAATTTGGAGGTTTGGAACGCAGTGAGTTTTTGGTTGTTTTTTTTTTCTTGTTGTCTGTACAATGAGGGATTTCGGTGCTTGTTCAAGCTGCATGACTCCACTTTTTGAAAAGTTTAGCAGCCCAAACCCTGACATCTTTTGAAGTGACTTGTGCTCCCAGGTCACTAAGGTATTTGCAAAAATCCTATGCAACTGCCCTTTGTAAAGAGATAAGCTTGAGAAAATGTGAGCAGTGGTATGTAGATGACTGCCACTTTTTATACCCCACATGTCAGCGTGCAGGCAACTTAGCGCTGAGGCTACTGCAGGTCACACTCACCTGCCAGTAGCCCTGCAGGGCTGACCCAGCTGCAGTGACATCCAGAGATCAGGAGGAATATACTCGTAGCAGGGAGCTGTGGGTGAATGCTTCAGGCTGAAGGTCACTGACCAGTGACTCTGCCTGCTGCTACCCCAGGAGGTCCCTCATTTGATGAGCCAAGTTGGCCTTCAACATCAGCAATGCTGCAGCTTTACTGCTTGCATAGAAGGTGGTTGCGTAGTGTGTGAGGTGTCTGCAATGGTTTGTAGCTTCCCATGGCCTGCCTTCAGTGTCAGATCTCAGAAGCCTCATCTGCACCCTGGCTGGGAGAGAAAAACAGCTTCCAAACTGCAGCTTCTTCCTACCAGCTTCCAAACTGCAACAGGAGTAGCGCTTAAAAAAAAAAAAAAAAAATCTCCAAAACCAGAGATAATACAGGCAAGGGGAAGAGATGGATGGAAAACTAGGAAAAAACCCAATCTTCCGATATTAGTCACTTTTAAGTGGAGAAGATTTCAAGCAGACTGTACACTCTGACAAAGGGGAGCGGGAGGGAAGGCGGCTGGTTTACAATAGATTCCTCCTTCCTTTGCATGAAAGGAAGCATTCAATTGCCTTATGGTGAAATGCTTTTGGCTCTGGAGTGGGGTGGAGCAGGCTGTGGAGACACCCACACCCAGACGCCTGGGGCTTGCTGTGCACAAGTGCAGAACGATAAGACACCTCCTGAATACAGAAGTTTGTACCCTGCCAAGAGCGCATGTGAACTTCAAAATCCGTCTTGTTTGACGTCACTCTCCACCTTGCAGGGCGTGGGGAAGGAGGGAACTGCTTTTTCCTGTAAGCCTTGGCGGGAGTCCAAATGGGAGTGAGGATTGAACACAACCAGGGGACTGAGGAGGGGTGGTGTTCCCAGACCCTAACCTAGCCGTTCAGGAGAAAGACTAGCTCGTCCCCGCCATAACTGACAGCATGTGTATTAGGTTATTGCTCTCGTTCACTTCTGGAGGAGCCTCTCTGTTGCCTGTACAGAAGCCTTCCCTATGTTTGGGTACCAAATGCCTCCTGCTCCCTTATGGTCATCTGGGCTGCCCCATGGGTATCTTGTGGGAATATTTGCAGACTGCAGTCTTATTTCCTAGTCAATCTGTTATGTATCCACCCAGTACACATTGCCTTTTGTAAGGTGGTAGTGGGAGGCAGGCACTGATTGGCACAGACAAGTTTGGAAAATACTGGTTGGATTGACAAGGGCTGTTGTTTTGGTTTTTTTCCTCAGAATACTCTCTTACAACAACCTAACCAGGCTGGATGAGGGAAGCTTGGCAGACCTTGGGGGACTGCACGTACTACGACTGAGCCACAATTCCATCAATCATATTGCAGAAGGTGCTTTCAAGGGACTCAAAAACCTACGTGTCCTGTAAGTTGCTCCCAGCTTTTGTCAGCTAACACCCATCTTCCCTCTGTTCTGCTTTGCGGTTGCTTTGGGTGCCTGTGTCCTCAGTGTCAAACTTCCCTACACGCTGCTCTGTTGTCTTCAGCAGCTGTTGTGTTTACCCCATTATTCAACTTCAGTGAACTTGTACTTTTTAATTAAGAGCAGTTAGGAGAATTGCAGTTGGACTTCTCAGTGTTGTAGGGTGCTTTCAGAGTAGAGGGCTCCAGAGTAAAATCATGAGAACATAGGACAGGATCCTGAATCTAGCCCAGCTGAGCAAAAATCCCTGAGGTTTCAGTCCTTCAGCTAACAGCAGAATTTCTCTTGCTATCATATTGACTTTGATTAAAATTCTTAGGAAAGGACAGTTTCTGTTGGGTCATTCTGCACTCAGGAGGAGTAGGAAATGATTCCTTCCACTGACAACACTGGAAGTTTGAATATCCGCTTAAATGTGCTATCGAGCATTTTTGCATGCTGTTACTTCTTTTTTTTTTTTTTAATTGAATAATAAATATAAAATTGTGGGCTGACACAGTATTAAGAAGAAAAAAAAAAAACCACAAAGAAATTCAGAGGTTGGGTTTGGGATCTGATTATACCAGAAGCATTAACAGCACATGAAGCTTCAACCAGACTTGGGTCCAACCATGGGAGCAACCAGAAGTCTTTAATGGAGAATTGGGCTCACTTGGGTCATGAAATGTTCTGTTGCTCTGATTTTCATGGTAACCCCCGAACAACAACAAAGTAGCCATGCTATCAAGAGGAAAGTTTCATGCGCCCTAATACTGAATTGCACATGAACCATCCAGTGGTGGCTATGGCCATTTACCAGAGATTTCTATTTTAAAGTGACTGACACAACATAATACCTGGAAATGTGGCACTGGAAATGAGCTTGCTAGTCTGGATACCAACTTCTAAGATTTTAGGGCTAGTAGAGATCATTAGGTAATCTGACCTCCTCTGGAATGCCAGCTGTAGAATTGTACTATTATACACTATTAAACCCAAAAGCTCCGTTAGATTGAAGTACATCTGGGCTTGCCTTAGAAACATCAGAAGATGGAGAATCTAATTCTAGTAATTGTCCATTCCTGCAGCTGTGTTGCCCCTGTCTCCCTTATTTGTACCTGCTGAGCTGCTGGCTGCTCTCCTTCTGTCTCCAAAGGCTGTGGGCTCAGCACCTTCCTCTGGCACACCACAAAGTTCTCACAATCTGTGTTATAGCACCATCCATGCTCCCAGGCTGGTTGAGTTCAGCAGGCTGATTTAATTCTTCCTTCAGATGAAAAAACCGCACTTTGATACTTTTATTCCTCTTCAGAAGCCTATTGTGGCCTGAGTAATTAAAAGGAAATGGGAACAGAGAGATCTGCCCTCTTCACAGTACTTTTTGCATCTTACTCTCTCCTTTATTGAAGTTCACAGTGAAGGAAGTGACTGGAAAGTGAGTTTGGGTTTTGTTTGCTTTTTTTCCCTTTTTTAAACTTAAGCCAAAGCCTTTCAGCCACTGGGCATTCAGAAGGGGACCTCTCTGAGGCAGCTGTCAAGAGCGGAACTAAAGGTTTCCAAAGAAAAATGGAGGGGAAGGGGAGCTGGTAGTTCTCTTTGCTCTGCAGTGAATGTGGAGCCTCTTTTATGTCTAGGGCAGAGGGGGGAGGCAGAGAGGGAGTGTGTGAGCGAGCTCTAATTTAATAAAGAGAAAGGCCTATTGGGTCCTGCACCTGGTGAAAAAGACCCGAGCATGCTTTAATTATGGCCTATTGTTGGGGAGCCTTTGGTGGGTGTGAAACTGCTGAAATGTGGAGCTATTCAAATAGAGGTCAGACCCAGAGACCTCGGAGCACAATGATTAACAAGGCTGTGAGCATTCAAGCTCAGCCAGCCAGAAAGAATAGGAAATTGGCAACAGAGGCTGGGAGAGGAGTTTGAATACAAAGAGACCTAGGCCAAAATACCCCACTCTTTTTCTCTCTCCCTCTATTTTCACTCATTTGTTAAAAAGGTTTTTATTCCTCCTTTCTAACACTAAACCTTTGAGTTGCCTCTGGATGAACAAGCAATACCATTTTCTTTTCCTTTTTTAAGAAAACACAATGTGTGGCAGTCAATTAATAAAAGCGTGTGTCGGAGAGGTCCTACAGGCTGTTCCCACTTGTCTGTGTCTGCCATGGGAAAGGGTTTGCTGGTCCAAAGACCAGTAGCCCGTGGTGGAGCTGAAGAGGAGAAATGTCTGAGAAGGGATTTGCCCTTAAAAAACAAACAGAACAACAGGCATTGGCTTGGCAACCATAGGGGAAACGTAGAAACTTAGCTCCAGGAGGATGTATTTGCTCCTGCCCCACTCAGATGGCGCTGAAAATGTCAGCACATCAAAGCGTCTCTCCTGGACTTGTCTCTTATGCCACCACAGCATTATGTGCGCCCACACCCCGCAGGGATGTTGAGTTTTTATCCATCCCTTTGGCATAGATGAACCCACGGATCGCCCTGACATCCACAATGATGCTGGCTTAGTCCAGGACTCCCCAGGGATGTGAGATTCAGGTCTCACGCTGAAGCCAGCTGAGAAAGAGGAATTGTGGCTTTTGGCCATCTCCCTTCACATCTTTAGTTCACACACCAAAGCTGAGAAACAAGTAAAGACTGCAGCCAGCTTAGGTACTGAGAGCAAAAGTCTCAGCCCCATCTCGGCTGGGGAAAAGCATGCCAATATTGAAACTGGGATTTTTTTAATTTCTGTTCTGTTCTTGTGTATTTGTGCTCCGTAGCCCAGGAGCTACATTATGATGCCTGTGTCTGGAATGTTGCAAAATGCAGGGGGCTTTGGTTTTTCTTTTTTTGGTCTTAATATTTTTAAACTGGAAATGTTCTGATAATAATCTTCAAAAGGTGCGAAAGGAGTACCCGAGGGTTCAGGGGGTTATCTGGATGGTTAAGTTTGCTTTATTGTTGGGTTTTGCCAGGTTTTAAATCAGAGTGATGTAACAAAACCAACAAAGACTATTTATTTTTCCTTTCTTTTTACTTAACGTTAGAAATGATAAATTTCTGTCTGTGTTGCTGGGTATTCATTGCTAGCTGGAATTAAAGCTAGGAGGGAAGGATTTTTAAACAGACTGTTTAAACAGCTTTTGTGGATCTCTCTGTTTGTTCTGTGTGCTTGTTTTTCTTCAGACCTCTTTGACTTTTGTAATTGATGGTCAATTTGAAAGCCAAAAGAAGCTAACTGTGAAAAAGGAATTCTTACTCATTTTTTTTTAAAAAAGTGGTTATACAGAGAGTTAGACTTGTGTAGGGATGATGGTGCTTTCCTTTGTTGAGCTTTCCAGTTCATTGCCAGAAAAAAATGCAACTTCATAGAAAATACACCAAATCATCTTCCTAAGATATAGCTATAGATAAATACATGTATACATTGGAATAGCCAAGGTTAATCTTAATTCATGATAGTAGCATTTAAGGACAGCTGTTTCTTTCAGCTTAGTTTGGGGACTTTATTTTCTTTTTCCTCCTTTTGTTTGGATGCACAGAATTAGAAAAGGTCTGAAACCTACTTGTTAAAAAGTAGCTATCTGCTACTGCTGCTGTTTCAGAAATAAGAGGGTTTCAGCTAGGAAAAAGCCAGGGCTTTTTTTGGAATGCACCATCTCAGCATGGCTCAGTGCAGGAAAAGTGATTAGCGCTGCTTTGCTGCAGGACCCTGCTTTTTCTGATAGCTGTCAGAAGAAAATGGGAAGCTATTCGTATGGCATTCCAAACTTTCTTCCATTTCTTTTTAACGATGAGCCTAGGACTAAGACACCAATTACAAGATCTCTCTTGTCCTCTCCCCAGGGAACTGGACCACAACGACATCTCAGGCACAATAGAAGATACCAATGGAGCCTTTACAGGCCTAGAAAACCTAAGCAAGCTGTGAGTATTCCTGGGTTTGAAGTTCTGCAAAGCCGTTGTGTTGTGTGCTTGTGTGGTGGTGGGTCTCTCCCCTCCAACGCAGCCTTCCTCCCTTTGGAACAAGATAAAACCTGAGACATAGTAGTTTTGCAGGCTCACTGCAAGAGTGCAAATGTGGTTATCAAGCACTTGTGTTTCTAAGCAGATATGAGGTGATTATAGTCCTTTTAAAGCGATGAACAGATGGTGCCACATGCTGTAGTTAGTTCAGAGACACAGGAGAGAGTAACTTAAGTTGTTTTCATCTGTAAGACTCAGCACAACTGTTCCTCGCTTCTGAAAACAAGCAGCAACAAAAAAGACCCCTTGCAATCTTCAGCGAAGCACTGATTGATGCAGCAAATGACAATAAACAGAAGAGAAAAATCACCCCATTTCCTGTTACAACAGAGGATTGAAACAGGATTCGTTTCTGTGGGATACTCTGAGAGTGATCTTTTGGGCTTGCTTCCATGTGCAGTGACAATTAAAGGCACCATGGGGCATAGGCTCTTAAAGAGATAAAAAGAAACCTAAGGCAAGCATGCGCCTTGCAAATGTTTATAGCTTGCTTGGCCTTTGCAAGTATTTTCACATTGCTCTGTACTTGTTCGTATTCCATTTGAAATCGGCTATATAAATCAGTCCTGTCAGAGAAGTCTCTGATGGCTTGTGACAAATCAAGAGTCTTTCTAATCATTACCTCTTGCCTTTGTTTAAGTTCTCAGCACCCCCCCATCATGCTGTCTCTGATGCTGAGATGGCACAGCCAGAGGTGCAGTAAAAGTACCTCGATGGATAGCAGATGGCTAGAATGAATCCTGGCAGGCGGTATATTGTCGTGCTCTCATTAGAGACTCCTGGGGGAGTGGGAAGAGCCATGGCAGGATTCCTGGGGATGTAATGCTTAGACGGAGAAGAAAAATTTGAAGTCACAGACACAGACGGCATTTGATCATTGTTGAGGGGAGTCACTGGATCCAAGGAGAGGGGAACCAAGTTGTAGCTGCAAGTAAAGTGAGGGAGAAGGCAGAAAAGGACTTAACAACTGGGGGAGTCAGGCAGGGAGGTAGAAGAAGTATGGGAGAGAGAGAGGCCAGTAGGAGTTGCCGTGCACAGGGAGTTGGGAAATATTCCCACAAGTTGCTAGAAAAAAGGCAGAGGAGCAGATGCAGTGGGTGGTAGAGTCCTTGACTTCTGTTGCTGAAGATTTTGGTTTGTCTGAAGAAACCAGCGCAACCATGTGAGCAGCCAGAATGGTAGTGGGAGCAGAGGCTTTGTCCAGAGGGATTTGCAGGCTGGAGGATTGAGAGTCTGTAGTGCTGCTTTGACAAGGGAGAGAAGGTGGAGGGAAGAGAGCGGGGAGAGAGAGCTGTCCCAGTGGGACATCCACCGCAGGGCATCCCTCCAGCATGGCCACTGGCATGGGAGCAAAAGTGGTGGTCGGGATATGTTAGAAAGTCTGTGTGCAGATAACAGGAGAGAGGTGAAAAAGCCAGAGGAGACAGCGTTGAGGGAAAGAGTTCAGCAAAAGGATTGACTCAGCAACCAGGAGAAATGAGCACTGATGAGTTGTGGGGGTCAGGCAGAGGCCAGGACTTACGGCAAGGAGCGGGAGGAGGAAGGAAGGGAGCAGAGGCAGCCTGCGGGGTTGTGCGAGTTGTCTGTTCGGAGCTCTGGGCAGAGCAGCTATCACTCCCCTGTGAAGTAGCCATGGCCTGATCTGATGTTTATCATCCAGCAAAAGGAACGGCTTCAAAAGATGGCTAGTTTTGTCTGCCAGTAGCAAAGGATGCGGCAAGGGCTTGCGCAAGTCTAAAGAAGCCAGGTTTGCATCTTTTTTCACGTTGTTGACCTCTGTCTTTCATTGCACATGGACTTGGGCCAGTTCTGAGTCTGGCTGAATGCAGGGAAGGACATGTGCCCATGGTTTGTGGGGGCGATCACAGCGAATTTCATAGCATGGAAGAGCGTGTAGATCAGGTTGGTCTTGGGCAGACAGGAGTGGTTTGATTACCTAACAGAGTGAACCTGCTGTGGGACAGACAGGTTGCTGGGATCATTCATTGTCAGCCAGAATGTAAGGCTAGAAAAACCCTCAGAACATGAGATTATTTCATTATATTTCTAGAGGCATTCTGGGGACATTCGGGAGTGGTCACTTTTAAAGGGATCTGCTCAGGTCTGTTTTAGCTCATCAGCACGTAAATCCCAAACTTGTAATTTCATCTAAGGCTTGAAGTGAGTATCATTCTGGCAGGATTTTTTCGTAAATAAAGTATCAACCTTTACAGCAAACATTTCACTGCGTGATTTAGGGCCTGTGTTTAAACCGTCAACCAGCTTTAAATGCATTAGCATACAAAAAATAAATGGGCACTTCAGAGGAGACCTTCTAATGAATTAATAATCACCTCAGCTCTGTGGAGATTGCCTTAAAAGCTGTTCCCCTTTGATCTGGCACAGATTAGCCTCTGAAAGGATTTAGCACAGAGAGGGTTGTTTGCTGAAATGAAGGTGTTAAAATGAGAGGAGGGGAGGCTAGTCACTTTAGCCTTCTCTGAATTATATATGAAGCTCTGCAGGATGGAGAGCACAGGCCTAAATTAAAATGTTGCTTCAAGAAAGAGGGAGTCAAGAAGCACCGAAGCATAAAAAGCATCAGTGGAATCGCTGGGGAACAAGGAGTTTCCTAATTATTCAAGCTGCTAAATGTAACCGGTTTTTTGATGGCTCACTCAGTGACTGAGATCTTCCTGCAGGTGCAAAACTGGCTGGAGGAGAAAATGCTGCTTTCTAATGAATTGCGTGCTTAGCGTGTAATTACACTTATGCAATCACTGGGAGAGCATGCTTGCGCCTAGCTCTGCTGACAGTGGAGGAGCGTTTCTGGACTGCAGCAGCAGGCTAATTGTGGAGCTGCATACCGCCGCGTTTGCATTCCAGCGTGCCGCACTCCTTTGAAGGGGGCCGCTGGGTTCAAACTATTTCAGAATTGGAGAAGTGGTTAATTGAAATTTGAAAGGCGTAATGATTTTAATGAGTTTGCTGGGGCATGGCTTTATTACCAGTGTGTTTATGTATTTCTTATGTATATAGCCATAAAATTGTATGCACCTCTACAAGTGGTGTATACACTGTGTATTCACATCCCCAGATATACTGCTTATCTCTGCACAGATAAATAAACAGATATAATTAGTATATCCGATTTTCAAAGTCCAAGATCCACTGTAAACAATAAACAGAAATCTCCAGTTATCAAACCCAAGTTCAGCATAACACCCTCATTTGGGAATATGGCTCCAGATATTAGTTTGTATGGATGCAGCTATACGACCAGAGTTTGCGTATAGTAAATTATTTACTATATTAATCATTCTAATGGATTTTTCAAAGCCTTCATAAATACAACATCCCTTTTACCAAATGATGGTACACATGATTGCACTCATCCTTTGGTGCTTGGGGTATTTCACCTAGAGCAAAAAGCCACACACACTGCCATGCAATAAATAGGACCTCTGATACCCTGGTTTTGGTGCTGTAACAAGGAACTCAGTAAAACTCACTGGAGATATTTAGAACGATACTGTTGATAAAGCAGGTTGCAGCCACCAGCGTACCTACAATAGCTGTCTTTATTCTCACCTCTTATCAAATAATTAATGAAGGGACACAGCTCTGAAAATTCAACTGTGGTTTTGTACCAAGTTAACTCTGCCCATAAGAACGGGCTTCAAGTCTGTGTCTCACTGTGGAGGCTTGGAGGGACACTGCCTGAAGCTTTTGTTTGTGTTTTGCTCTAGAATGGTAAGGTTTGTGATTCTGAGGGCACAGACCTTTTGTATGGAGCTCGGAGTAACTGGCCTTTCCTGTCTACTCAGGAATTAGAGTGGTGGCTCATCCAGCAGTACAACCATCAGGGTGATTGATTTTATGAGGACCTACTTGGGATCATAGTGTTGCTCAGTGGCAGGCACCCAAATTCTCTCCAAAGACAACAGGCTGCAAGGGCAGGTGGTGATACAGTCTCAATCCTCACTATTGTAACCGTGATGAGCCCAAATTTTCCTTTCTACCTGTTGTGGCATCTGCTGCTTCATCCGCACAGAAACTGGGCTTTCTGGGTGCTAGTGTTGAGACACCAAATTACCCCGACATTTGACGGGTGCTTTATGGAAAGCCCTAACAAGCTCTTGCAAGTGTATTTGCTGGTGTAACGGCTGCACGTGCTCCATCTTGTACCCCAGCCTCCTTTCCCCAGCTGGTAGGAAGCAGTGGGACCATCATAGTTTTAGAGCCTTTTAGGGTGCAGATATAGGTTGCACCCTGTATTGAAGGAAAAATCTTGAAGGAAAACTCATGTGCCCGTTTTTTACCTGAGGTGTTAATGATGACTTGCCCTGGGTACCATGTGAAGCAGGCAGTGATAAAAGATGCACCTGGAAGATAAACCTTAGACAGAGAGGACCTGGAGAAGGAAAACATTTCCTAATTAATGACACTGGTGAATGTTTTATTAAAACAAGTGAGGAGACTATCCATTTTGCATGAACCTTGCCCCTGACTGATCACCACTGGTCAATATTTATAGAGAACTGTTACTTTGCAGATAGCAGTTTGGCTGTGATCGCTCCAGCTGGCTGTTGCCTGCTGATAGTCCCCCTCTTGCCACTGCATAGCACTGTCTGCTGATTGGGAGGAATGCTCTCTGGTCACAGATGCGAGCAAGCACACTCCTCAGCCCTGTACATTACCTTTTCTTCCTTTTGCCCCTTGAAATTACCACTCGACTATTATTTATTGCATTATATTCCTTTGCTGTTATATTTATAATAAGCCAAGGAAGGAAGTCGGCAGTCACTTCAGTTAGCTGCTGTATAAACGTGCAGCCAAGAGACAGCCCTCAGGCCCTGTGTGTGGATATCTGTTCAGGCCAAGCAGCAGGGAATAAACTACCACTTTTTTACTATCTGGGAAGAAGTCAGAAATGAAAAGTGTTGCAGGGAGAGACCAAAATCTTGTTAAACTGTCATTGCACTTAATCCTATCTACAGCCATCCTGCAAAGAATAGAGGGGACCTTCTGTTACTCAGCAAGCTGGTTTCCAAGCACTGGAGCAAACCTGCCTTTTTACGTGATATGGCACATTCCCTTTTGTGCTGTCATCACTATTAAATTCGAATACAGATAAAAGGATTTAATTTCAAGAGTGAGAAAGCGAGTGTACTTCAGCCCTCTTAATCTCCGTGCAGTTCAGATTTCCCAGGACTTACACTGAGTGTGTATATCAGATAAAGCCACACTAATTGTGTTCCTTCTTTTTCTGCCCCCCTGTCCCCATTTTTTTTTCTGTTTATCTGGCATGGGATGTTTGGAAACTGCAGAACTCTGTTTGGAAACAAGATCAAGTCGGTGGCCAAGAAAGCATTCTCAGGGTTGGAGGCCCTGGAGCACCTGTGAGTAACCCACCATGCCTCAGAGTTTGGGAAGGGGGGTCTGCCAAAAGTAGCTGCTTGAGAGATCTGCTAGCAATTTAATAGCGTCTTTGTAAACTGAGAAGCCAGTCCATTTGTGGGGGCCACCTGCTTCCTTCTCATTATAAGTCCGCCTCAACTTTGGCCTTTTTTTGTGCCAGGAACAAAGTTATAGAACATATGGCAAATCTGCATGCTCTTAATTTTTTGATTTGTTCTTGGATAAATATCGCCTTGACTTGCACATTACTTCTTTGCAGGCTGTTAGCAATGAAAATATGCTATTTCAGATGCAGCCCTCTCTCCTCCTCCCTTGCCCCAACTTTGTCCTAAATCTAGGCTCTGGCAGTGACACATGTTGCAAATGACTGGTTACGATGCAGGCACCGAACATCCCCATTCAGCACGACTGCCTTAGAGCGATTCGCAAGGAGTAAATTTTGGCTGCTGCTATGTAATTTTTTTTTGTCTGTCCCAAGGCTGATGACTCCAGCAGTGATTCATGAATAACTTCCTTTCTGAATTAAGACAAGTTAAAGTATATGTGATTTTGCTCTAGATGTTTTATTGGCTGTTGATTGTATGAAATGTTATGACCATTGAGAGCATACTGAAGGGTTAGGGCTGCTTGACTGTGGGGGTACATTCCCAGAGAAAGGTGCCCTTATTAATGCTCTACCAAGATTTTGCTCTGCAAGCAGTGCTTGCCTGTCCTACACTTCACTTAGTAAACTTAAACCCCAAGTCTGACATTATCCTTTTTCAGAGGACTAGTGAATTTTTTAATTAGCAATAGTTGTGAAGGAAACTTTTAAGAATACCTTCTTTTGGAAACATTGCAATGTTTTCCGAACACAATAGTATCCTCTCAAAGTCACTTTCAAATAACTTCTCAGATGCGGTTTAGTGCAAGTATTTGCTTTCTTTATGTTTACTGAAGGTCTAGCCTGGGATACGACATTCCTGACTATCTTTGGTTATCGAGGGGACTGAGGAATTTCTGAGCTATGGATGATGGAGGTAGCTGAGACTGAGAAAGTGTAGTGAGAAGATGGAGTATGGAATGACTTAGTGATTTATTCCCATAATTCTTTTTGACTATTGTTCTGCGATACTTACTCGATATTAAAGTGTTTTGTGGAAAACCATTTCTCTGAGCTGCAAGTGCATATGGCCTTAACAAGGAGTTACCACATCACCTGCTACTAGAGTCATTGCTGAAACATGGAGAGACTTTATCACAGCCATAGCATCCCTTTTGTTCACATTGCCTTTGGTTGTGTTCTGCAGGAACCTTGGGGATAATGCCATCCGCTCAATTCAAGCAGATGCCTTTGCTAAGATGAAGAGCCTGCGGCAGCTGTAAGTAATTGGACTGTACACACCATTAAGGAGGCAGGGATCCTTCTTGCCCTGGACGTGAGAATTAGCACGTTGTTTCCAACGGGGTGTTATCGGCATTACCACTCATTTATTTCCTCCTCTGCAGGGTATTTTTACACATGAGTAGATGTCACGGGAACATCTTGCATTTAATAGTGAGTGAAATTAGATCATCGGAACAGGTTCTTCCAGCAGGTTCGCATCTGTGCAATTATTCATCTCCGCTCAGGAAGTCCAGCCCTGGTCCTGTTAGCCATCTCTCCTTCTCACGCTGCCACTGATTTAATTCCCAGTGGCCCATCTGCTCCTTTGCTGTACCTATGTTTAGGGTTTGTATACAGTACTGACATTTCAGTGATAAGCACCATTTGAACTGGATCCACTTGTCATCCAGCCTTCTGGTGTAAAAATACGGATGTGTTATCAGAGCTGCTGCTTGTGCTCCAGGCTGGGGCTCTGCACTGTTATCAGACACTGTTTCCAGTCTTGCCTGGTTTCCTTTTCTCTTCTTCTCCATAAATATTTAATCCACTGTCAGTGCATTGCTATACACTGGAGCAGTGCAATGTCTGTGGAACAAGAAATTGTTTATTTGGTATTTGGGCAGGTTCATATTCTTCTTTGTGATGTTGGAAAGGGGAATCAGATGGTCACTGTTAGCAATGACATTCATTACCAGTGACTGGGGAGTGAATAAGATAAGCGTTGCATGTCCGTTGTTTGTTTAACCACCTTCTTTTGCACTGGCTCTTGAAACAAAATTGAACAAAAGATTCATCTTATTAGAGAAGAGCTTGGGGGGGTCCCAGATATTGTGAAGGAACCTTTATACCATGGAGAAGGTAGCTTTCAGACAGTGGACATAAACATGCAGAATGCATTGTACTGAAGCCTTAAATACTAAGGGTCTCTGACCTGTCCCAACTAGCCAGCAGTGTTTATGCCATCACATGTATTAGGGGCTACACATCTTTCTAGGACAGCAAAGTGGACATCTTTGGAAAATCAGATCTCTGTGTTCCCTCATTCCCTCCCTCTCCAGTCCATTTTTTTCTTTTCCCCTTTCCTGGCTAGTTTCAGACTTCAGGATTTCCCAAGAGGTTATCAGGTAGAAAAATGGGAGGAGATTCACATCTTCTTACAACAGTGCTGGAGTTGGAATTCTTTGCTCTTGATAACGCTGCTCTTGCACAACTTGCAGTATTGCAGGACAGGACTTCTCTGTCCAGGGCCATTTTCCCAGTCTCTGAGGCATCCTCACATTCGATTTGAGGGATCAGACTGGGTTTTCCTAGCATCTTGGATGAAACCAGACCAAAGTCTGAATTCCCTGTTGGTGTAAACTTGCAGTTCTTCACTGGCCTCTGAGCTGTGCTGAGCCACAATTTGGCCCAGAATATTTAAAAAAAAAATCCTGAAGCACCCCTTTTTCACAGCTCTTTTCTTAACAGAAGGTGCTAAATTACTGTTAGGATGCTGAGAAATATTTTTGTGTTTTGGTTTCCAAACTAGTCCCTGTTTGTATTGGGTTTACACAATTGTCTTTGGTTGCTTCTCTTCCACTGCTTCTGTTAATCAGTAAATACAAAATCAGCTATACCTCTTATCCCTGGTGGTGCTGGTGTGCAAACATGTACCTTACAGAAGGCAGGCACAGGCTCTTCACTTACTCCTCTGGTGTTGGCCACTGATGGAACTAGAGGTCTTACAGTGGGAACTTGGCAATCCTCTCACTGTTCAGTAATTAAGTCCTGAATTCAGTCCCCACCAAAGATGCTTAAACCACAGAGGCAGAGAAGGAGCATGTGTGGTAATTAGATATGAGAAATAGGAGCAAGACAGGCTGTACCGTTGACTTGTGCCTCCGCTGTGTGTCTCCTTTGTAGATGATCTGCCTCAGTTTCTCTCACTTAAGCCAGGGATGGTGTTGCTCGTCTGTTCCTAGGGATCACTCTGGAAGTTGGTTAATAAATATAATATCTAGGGAGTGTCACTGGAGTACAGGAGCAGGCTGCTCTATGTGGAGATGAAATGCTGTTTAAATGTGTTATGTATTTAACATCATTAGTGCCTCGAGGACAACCCTGCAGTCCTTTTTTTCCTTCCACCCATGCTGGGGGGGAGGGAGGAATGTGTCTAACATGAAAGGGCTGTGAGCTTTCCAGCCTTATTTCCATGCGGGACTCACAGCAGGCTCGTGTTGGTTTTGTTTCCCTGCAGCCACATAAACAGCGACAGCTTCCTCTGCGATTGCCAGCTGAAATGGTTGCCCCAGTGGTTAGTTGAGAAAGAGCTGCAATCCTTTGTGGTGGCCACCTGCGCCCATCCTGAGTCACTAAAAAGCAAGAGCATTTTTGCCATCCTGCCAGAAAGTTTTGTGTGTGGTAAGTCTTGCCTGTGTGTTTTGAGGTTGGTTGTATGAAGGGTAGGACTCACTTGGGAAACATTTTCTTTGACTACTAGCATGTTATTATGAGAGGGTTTCTGTTTTGTTTTGTTATTCAATGGGATCAAAGGAAGCCTAAGCCTGCATTTTAAAAATTTGTCATTGGCTACAATTTATTTCCCACCAAAACCACACAGCGCATTGCTTGCATCTAGTGTATTCCTTATGGGGCTCCCTGAGTATTAAATCAAAAGGGACTAATGCTTGTTCCACTTCCAGATGGGGCTGCACAGAGACTTCCCCAGTCCACTTGATATTACCAAGACTGCAGCTGTAATTTTTTTTCAATCCGCAGGATTCTGAGCTTCTTCTGTGGCTTTGTGTTCTTCACTCACTTTTTCTCCCTCTTGGAAATAACAAAGGGTTAAAAAAAAAAAAGCAGAGGAGAATCTCTCCATCACAGCTCCTTTTTTTGGGCCAGCAAGGCATTACACATGAACCAACCGACGGCTAACAGTTGCATTCTAATCTTTTCTTCTCCTACGGTTGTTTTTTTTTCTAAACAGCACCTACTGCTGTTCCCCCACCCAAACACTGCAGTTGACTCTGCACCTGAGCTGTGGTTGCAAAGCAGCTTTACTTAATACCCAGCACACACAAACATCTACTACCCCTCTCCTACAGAAAAGAAACACAAATGATCAGAGGATGACAAAGTGATGCTGCTCATGCATCCAGCATTTGGGCAAAATAAAGGCCTGGTCTGGTGAGCCAAACCCTGTGGTGTGGATCCAGCCAGTGTGGATCCTGGGTGGAGCGGCACATGGCTGTTTGATGAAGGAAAAATGAGCTTTTGAAAACACTATTTAACTAAGTTGAATGCATGACTTGCAGTAAACACAGAGCAAAAGCTTTGTTCCAGCTGCTGTCCCATGTCCCTCTCAATCCGAGTAGCAGGGCTCTGCCTAGGTGGCCTCTGTCTGAGCAAGTCTGGGAGGCTTGCTGTGTTCATCTGGAAGAAGAGCTCATGAAGGCTCCATCCCCACAGCAACATCACAAAGCAAAGACAGCTTTGCTTCTCCAGTGCCTGCCAAGTCCTCCAGGCACTAGTACTCCTGGTTCCAGAGGCCTGGCTGTTTAATTAAAACTTAGTCAAATATTAAATTACACCATTTGTAGAAATCTAATAAATGAATCTGCTTGGAACCTTGCTAAAACCAATAAACTTCAGGGCAGAGAGAGAGTGTGCAAAGCTTTCCATCCCAGACGGATGTCAGGCAAATGCAATTGCTTCTGCTTTGACAGTGCACGCTGCAGTCGCCTTGCTCGTGAGCATTTATCCTTAGAGCTGGCATTTGCAGCCCTTTAAGTGTCCTCCTGCTCTCCCCTCCTGCTTTACACTAATGCAGGCCTGGAGGTGAAGTTTTAAGTTCAGTATTGCTCTTCATGCATGGGTTGTGTAAGGAAATGTATTTTCTTTAGACCATAGTATCTTTCTGAGGTTCAGCTACATTGGTGAGGAGAGCTAGGCATCTTGTAGGTGTCTGAGGTCACTAAGTGATGGTCTCAGTCCACTGATTACAGAACAAACCAGAGAAATGGGAGTCCTAGCTTAGACTAGCCACTCAGTGGAGTTGTGCGTGGCACGTCTGCACTATAGAGCCAGTCTCGATGGTGGAGTGCTTTGCAAGAGCAAGCTGCTTTCCTGGTGCAGACAACAGTGGATGTAAAAAGCAGATGTGCAATAATGTCTTTCACTTATGCACTACTCATTTCTCATTGCATGTCTTTGCTTGCTTCAGTCTTTCCTCATAGTACAGAACTAACTATGCCTGCTGTTTTCTCTTAGATGATTTCCCCAAGCCACAGATCATCATCCAGCCTGAGACAACAGTGGCTGTCCTTGGGAAGGACATCCGTTTCACTTGCTCGGCCGCCAGCAGTAGCAGCTCCCCCATGATGTTTGCATGGAAGAAAGACAATGAGATGCTGCACAATGCCGAGATCGAGAACTTTGCCCATGTGCGGGCAAAGGATGGTGAGGTGATGGAGTACACCACCATTCTGCACCTCCGGCACGTCACCTTTGCCCATGAAGGGCGTTACCAGTGTATCATCACCAACCACTTTGGCTCCACCTACTCCAACAAGGCCCGACTCACTGTTAATGGTGAGTAGGAAGCTGCTTTCTCATTCCTTTCCTCAGTCTGAGCTGGTACAATTCTCTGGGACCCACTTCTGGCAGGCAGTTACTTCTGAGGGTCCGTTCCCGATGGTGAGGAGCTCTTAACCTCTTCACACCAGCTGCTTGTATCTCAGTGGATGCTGAGAGATGCCATGTGAGGAGCACATGCCAGGCTTGTGATGGCTGCCATCCAGCCAAGCACTTCAGCATGTTCTTGACAGCTTTAGCTGCCTCTTTTTTGCTCTTCCAGTAGAGTCTTTGCCCAAAGAAATGGGCAAATGAAAAAACAAAAGGATACAAAGGAGAGGGACCGTAGTGATTGGAAGTTCTCCGTAGGAGAGATAACGGGGTTTCTTTCCAGGTTAATCGCAAAAGAAAATTAGCTTTGATCCCAGCTCTAATGATCTTGAGGGGGAGGGTCTTGGATGCTGCAGACCGGTATGTGCTGTAGAAACACGGGGTTAGTCCCCAGCAGTTTAGATATATCCTGCAAAAGCAGCTTGGCTATCCTCTTGCCTATGGGTAATTATCATATTAATCTCCTGCCTAGGAAAGAAAACAGTTAGAACTGCCCAGAAGATGGTGTTTTCCCCAGGGAACTGCTCATTCCTCCTTCTTGTTTTTCTTTATCAGTGTTGCCCTCATTTATCAAAACTCCCCATGACGTCACCAGCCGGACAGGGACAATGGTACGGCTGGAGTGTGCAGCTGAAGGACACCCCACCCCACAAATTGCCTGGCAGAAAGATGGGGGCACGGACTTCCCTGCGGCCCGAGAACGCCGCATGCACGTCATGCCTGACGATGATGTCTTCTTCATTACGGATGTGAAGATAGAAGATATGGGTGTCTACAGCTGCACGGCACAGAACTCTGCGGGATCTGTGCTTGCAAACGCCACCCTGACTGTGCTGGGTAAGGTGCATTAGTGCCCCAAGAGACCAAGTGGTCTGAAAGTCGGAACTGGAAGGGATTGCTGTTCAAGCTCTTCAGCAATTGCAGATACACAGAAGGGACAAAGAGGCAGTGCTCTGCATTAGTCTTGTTTCATTCTTTTACACTGTAGTTAACTAATGAAAAATACCCTGGCAATTAAGAGAAGGAGCCGTAAGTCGCATTTACTCTTGTGCCAAGGAAGCCCCTCCAACCATCCTATTAGCTGTCTGGGAAAACTACTTCAAAAGGAAATTGCGCTCCATCTCTCTTGCCCTATGAAATAATTCATGTGTGTCAGCCGTTGCCCCTTGTTCTTCTTGGGGTTTCTTTGTCGGGAAGGCTAACACCAACTGGTTGTGGGAAGGCCTTGGTTGTGATTGTTAGATCTGCTGTGGTTTGCAGCTGCCATGCTCCTGGGCACATGACTGCGTAGTGTGTTGCTGTGTATTTGTCTGCAAGAACATCAGTTATGTTCAATACTGTTAAATCTGTCCCCAAGAATTAATTTCTGTGTTTATTCTCCTGCAGAGACACCATCTTTGATTCATCCACTGGAAGACCACGTAGTGTCCGTAGGTGAGACTGTGGCTCTTCAGTGCAAAGCCACAGGGAGCCCAGCTCCCCGCATTACCTGGCTGAAAGGTGACCAGCCCCTGATCGTGACAGAAAGGCATCACTTCACCTCTGGCAACCAGCTGCTGATCGTTAGGAATGTTGTCTTGGAGGATGCTGGGAAATATACCTGTGAAATGTCCAACACTGTGGGGACAGAGCGGGCACACAGCCACGTGAGCATCTTACAGTCTCTCGGCTGTAGGAAGGACCGTACCACTGTGGGGATCATCACCATCGCTGTGGTGTGTAGTATCGTGCTGACGTCTCTTGTCTGGGTCTGCATCATCTACCAGACGAGGAAGAAGAGTGAAGAATACAGCGTCACCAACACAGGTAGCTCCAGTCTCCTGCTAAGGCTTGCTTCCTCTAACCTTTTGTGCTGTCAGACTTCCCACTGAGGCTGAATCGGCCCATCAGGTAGCCACACAATCACACTGGAAAAGCAGTTGGCTTATCTTAGTGGTTCTCTTGGCTCACAAAGCTGGAACCAGCTTTCACTTCCTGTTGAAGCATGTTCAGAGCTGCCTTTCTCCCCTTGGCTTGCTCTTCAGAAAGGACTTTTCCACTTGGCAGTACCTTCAGCCACTGCTTTGCTACTTTGATTTTCCATGACCATAAATGATAATGCTTGAGACAGTCTGGATTATGTCTATGATGCTGGTAACCTGTCTTACTTCTTGGGAATCTATATTTTCATATTCAAAACTTGAAAAATTAGAAGCTGGCATCTCTTTTGCCGTGTTGCCTGTAAGAGCTGTTGTAGCCCTGCTGATGAGGGGTATCCCTCACTTTTGGGGGGAAGAAGTAGGGTTTATTGCATCCCCCTGACATTCAAAGGGGATATTTTGGTGCTGAAGTAAGTGTTGCAGTGAGAATAAACTCTCCTGCCCTTATCGTTATGCAGCCTCTGAATGCAAGTATGGAAGAACCAGCCTGACTTCCCTGCCTTGCTGGGATTTGCAGCCTTCCTATATTATGCTTAGCTTTAGATATAGTACGACATAGGATTTTAAAGACAGGGGCTAGGCAGGAGGTCTTGGAATACCATATGACCAGTGTGATGTGTCAGCAGGATTTTTTTTTTCCCCCCTTTTTTTCAGTCCTGAAAATCTAGGGCTTCATGCCTAGCATAACTGAGTTTCACTTGGTTTTGTGTGACAAGGGAAACTGAAATTGCTGATATAAAATGGAGAAAGCCAAGGATAGCTAAGGGGTTTAGACCTACTTGCCTGCTTAAGTGAGTCAAAGACCCTCTTTTCCAGAAGTCTTTTACTTGTGACTTTGGGAGACAGAGAACTTGAGTCAAATGAGGTACTCTGAATTTCAGGGGAAAAGGAGCGATTTACTTGTTCTGAAGAGACAGTTCCACCTCCATCTACCTTGTACTGACCATGCCAAATGCAAACACTCAAAATGGCTTTATCAGCATTGTATCTCACAGCTTTAAGATTTGAAAAATCAGGAGTGGGGCCTCCCAGGGGAATGGAGTATTAAGGCTGTTCAGTTTCCATTGCATTTACAGAAAATACCAGTTACAGATCTGGTCCCAAATCCCTCTTGAAAATGAGATTTTACATGCCTTTGAAAACAGAAGCCTTTATATCTTACTAGGAACTGACATTTCTCTGCTCCCATTGCTCTAGATGAGACTATTGTGCCTCCTGACGTGCCAAGCTACTTGTCTTCACAAGGGACTCTTTCTGACCGGCAGGAAGCAGTCATCAGAGTAGATAACCAACAGCCTAACGGGCACATAGACAGCAATGGTGAGAACTGGTTTAATTATTTTTTCTGCAGTGCTGTATCTAAACTTGATATGAGGAGCTAGAAGTCACAGTACAAAGTACTTCTGTGCTTGTTACGAGTTATCTGAAAGATCTTCATAATGTAATTCTCTCGCTACAGCATTTATGCAGAACAAGGATCTGTCTTTCACTTCACAAAGCTATCCTCTCCCAGTAATAACAGTGTTCATACAAGCAGACGGCTTCAGAAACTGCTCAGTCAGGCCCTCAGGACTGTATTTTTGCTAATTTTGGATTAGTTTTTTGGCACCAGAGTTACCCATAGTTAAGCTCTACTAGAAAATACATTAGCATTGCCTGTCCCTGCCTCCAGGCTTAGAAATTAAATGTTGGGATTTTACAGTATTTGAACACAGCACGTTAGGAAGGGAAGGCTAAGCGTTCTGAACGAAGATTCTCCTGAGATTGTACAGCATTTATTCTGTTAACCATTACCTTAAAATTATCTATTATCTCCACTGCTATTTTTTCTCCCTTTTGCAGCTTTTACAGTAGAAATAAGACTAACAAGTCATTTAACTGAGAGCAGATGGTTGTAATCTTTAGCCAGATGGTTCGTTTGTTACAGGTATGTGTCAGACTGATGCTGGAAGGTGTCCAGATGTTGAAGCTCCCACTGTAGGTTGTAGACAGCCAAAGCTGTGTATCAGCTATAATAAAGACACTTGGAAAACTGAAGACATGGCTGATGGAATGCTTGTTCCAGATAAGACAGGTACAAAACCCATTAATCTGGAAAGGTATTTTGTGTTTGTACAGATCAGAAAGCCCTCCAAGTCAGACGGCATTAAGACAAGAAATTGTTACCTTCAGAAAAAAAAAGCTCAGAATGATTCTCAGGTGTGAGCACAGTAAATTTACTTTCTCCTGCTTGCTTTGATCCTCTATCAAGCTTGGGTAGTTTGAATTTGAGAAACCGTCAGAAAGAGGCAGACTAAAGCTCACGATAGCCATTACTTGCAGCTGGTTGATCAGTATTTTCATTTGAGCTATTCCTAAAATGTGAGAGCACTTTCAGACTGAAGGTGTTAAAATTTTCCATGCTCTTTAAAGGGGCTATCAACTTCAAAGCTGAGCTTTTTTTTTTTTTTTAAATTTTCAAAATTTAAAGGTTATTTTGGGCACTACACCTGCCTCTGCTCTTTGCCAATTTCTTGGGTGTTACACTCATACTTTTCTATTTTTAGGATGGGGTTTCTGTTCTTATGCTGTATTGTAACATCCACAGAAAAACAGCCAGTGAAACAAATTTTCTCTCCAGGAGAAACTGTAAAGTTTAATAATGGAAAGTTGTCGAGTGCACTAAGGAAATTAACTTTCAACATTTAGAAACTCCTTCCTGCTTGCTGCTTTGAATTCCGCTCATCTGTTATTACCACTAACCGTAATAACGTATCGTAAGATAACAATATGCATTGACGGTGATCCCTGTAAAGCAGCAGCACAAAAATAAGAAAGGTAACTTGGTATTTTAAAGCAGGTACAGGAAAGTTTCACTTTCTATTTCTACCCTGACTAGAAAGTCTGGAAAAGAAAATAAATGCACAGTTCATTTAAAAAAAACCAAAAAACAAACAAGTCATAACTTCTTTGGAGTAAGAAAAACCCAACCAACTAAACCTATTAATTGGAACTACCTTTAGTGACAGCTACAGAGCTCTGAAAAATGCAGGTGTTTACTAGCCCTGTATAAAACAAGGAAATGTCCGTATCACTTCGTGAGAGAGATTCCCACACGGCTGAGGGACAGACGAACTAAACAGAGCTGCCTTTTCTTTCCGCAAGTTGTGTGCTTCAGTGCTGACAACTTCCAGCTGGTTAATCTTCATTTGTTGCCGTTTTCCTTTCCTCCCTTCAAGGCTATGGCCTGCCAGTTGTGTGCACGGACTGCAGTGGCAGCACGGACAGCATGAATGTCCATGTTTACCCCAAGGAGTCGGAGTACTACTCTGAGAGCCTTAAGACTATGGATAATAACTACCCAAACGCACTGAGCAGCAAGGAACGAAATAGGAAGAGGGGTGCAGGCACCAGCCTTCTTCATCCTCAGCCGTGCAACGGGATTGCCAGCAGCAAGAGGATGGAAACAGATGGGACCCTCTACCCCAGCAACCACGACAGAATAAGACCTGTGAGCACGACCAGCCCGCTGCTTGCAGACAAACACGGTACGTGTTTCCCTGGGGATGTCTTTTTCTCCCCCGCTGCAATAGGTACTGCCTGAGTTGTATCAGAGCCCTGTTTTCTCCTATCAGCTTTTTTAACTGGCTCAAGGGCATGAATGATAGTGGCAGGGCTGGTTTTATGAGAAGCGCTGGCATCAACTAACCACGCTGGTTCTTTGTTTTTTTGCAGGCTCTTCACAAGCAGTAGCAAAGCCTTCAGAGCTTAACAACCTTAATTTGGTGAGAGCTTCACCAGCAGGAGGGTCCTTAAAGCAACTGAACGTGCTTCCTGAAATTTCCCCAACACTACTGGATTTGCAGAGCGAAGCAGGAGTGAAACAGGCTCTCCTGTCCAACGGCTACGTGCCCAAGCTGTGCGACTCCGTTCATGAGTTGAAGCCACCGAACAGATCGCTGGACTGAGAGGACAGACTGCCATGTGCAAATTAACAAACATGCTAATTTTTTTTATTTTATTTTTTTTTTTGCACAGAGTATATAGGCTACTTACTTCTACCTCAAATCTTGAACTGATGACCTGTCAAAGGCAAACAACTGAGGTATGAGAAACAAGCTTGTATGGGGAACAAACTCCTGTTCGAGCGTCATCTGTTTGTACATAGTTTAAAACTTCCCTGAGAAGTATGAAGCGTTCAAAAGTTGACTTGCATATGAAGCACATAAATGCAAGGGATTATTGTGTAAAGAGAAAAGTATTTGATACAGTTGTACATAAGAGTTTTCATATATAAATATATATATATATAAAAATATATATATATCTTTTACAGAGGCTATTTTAATCTTTAGTGCATGGAAAACTGAGTGAAATTTTACAATTTTGGCAATATTGTTTTCAGTATCAGGTTGCTGTTAAACTTTGTGAGAGAAATAATTCTGGTGCCTTAAATGCATAAGCAGAACTTCATAAAGCCAGACTGTTCCAAAGGGATTGTCCTCTTTTCAATGGAAGTTCCTTTAAATCAAGTATCAATTGGGTTACTTAGCACAAATTTCCTTCCCCTTTGAAATTTATTGCACTTGACACATTTAAACAGAGATCTTCAACTGTTTCAAATGAAGTTTATAGGGAAAAAAACACATGCAGTGAGGAATTACATAGCAACCTGATTTTTTCCTGTTGGTGGAAGAACTTAAATTCCATTACTTCTAAAAACTGCATAAAAATTAGTATTTGAACTGTGAGATACATTAGTGGACCACACAAGAGGCACCGAATAATTCAGCAACAGTGCAGAGTCCTAAAACAACCAGACAAAAAGGCTGTCGTGATTAGTGAGCAGTCATTACCAAAGTAAATAACTCGCGCAGTAAACTGTGGGGTGGTCTCATATATTGCACCGTTGAAAACCGTTGCAGCAGAAGGTGTTATCTGCCCATATATGCTGTTACAGCACTGATGACCTACAGAGCTAATTGCAGAGATTTCCCCTCCCAAATGGTTGCAGCTTTACCTGTATAAGGTGCATATAATGATACACAGCCTGGCCCTGTTCAGAAGGAATAACCTGTGCCAGTATAGTGCATTTTCACACCCAAAAAATACATCTGTTCTGGAGGGGGGCGGATTTGAAACCATAGAGCTGTTTTGACAACAAATCTAAGATCACACTCCTAAGATGACAGCTGTACCGTTAATTCATCTGATACTTTTTTTTCCTTTTCTTGCAACACAATATTACGCTTTCTTCTTGAACACCATTACCCCCATCTGCAGCTAGACTCTTTACATGACAATACCCACTTCAAATGAATTATGCTTCTTTGTGTAGCAATTCTAGGCTATTCAGAAATACATTCATTTAGAAGGGAAACTGTCTATTTATCGTTGGAAGTTCTCTGTTAAATGGAAATGTCCCAAGTATTTTTTTATGTGGTCTTTTAAGTTCATCCATGAATTGGGGAAAAAGAAATACCCACATTGGTCAAACAGATCTTTGTCACTTCTAACTTCACTATGATGCTTTTTATTTATAGAAAGGCTGCTTTCTGTTGGTGTTGGTACCTGTGGATGGAGGACTCCCTTCCAGTTACTTGTAATTTGAGTTCTGCTAACGTAAGGTTGCTAACTCTGGTGATGACTACTTTGGGGGAAGGTTTATTAGGGGGGTTTGTTACTTTTTTTTTCCTTAGGAGCAACTCAAATGCCACTTCCACTGAAGCCGAGTCTGGTGGAAATCCGCCTTTGCTAGTGCTGTGGCTCAAAGCAAGCATCAGAGATAAGGGCAGAAACATTTAATTCTCCGTTCGGATCCATCGCTTCGGGATCTGCCGGAGTGCTACCGTGCCTGTGGGGTTTCAGTAAGCAGTTACGTGCTGCCCTGCATCAGGACAAAGGTGCCCGTTTGTTTTATCACAGGCTGGTCCTGTCCAGCCTTCCCTTGAGGAGCCACCACCTCCAGTAAGGGAGGGACCGCTCGCTGCCTCCCAGCAGTGGATGGCGCGTTTCGCTGTCGACGAGCCAGCTGAACCTGACCTTGATGAAGCAAGGCATAATTCAGCCAGGTACCTGTCTGTATCAGTTCCTGACTGTTGACACGTTTGCACTTTGAGACAGGTGGCTAATTATGTTGAGTGCCAAGTTTACTCAAAGCAAAGGAAATGGATGTTAGAGAATTATAAACCGAGCATAATTTTCCTTTTACTGAAGGGAAAAGTATGCTTCGGAACCAACTCGCAAGGTGAAAACAGTGGAACCGGGGACAGGGGGAAGATGGGAATGAATTAATTGACTCATTTTACTGGCGGAAATGTCATCACCATTGCAGGATACAAAGCATATTTGCCACATTAACATTGGAAAATAATGTTTCTGAATAAAGTTAACTGCTAATGTTATGACTTCCACTAAATATGTGAATTTGCTGCTTCTAAGAGGCAATGTGAAAGAGGAAGTATTACTTTTGTGTACAAAGTTATTTATTTATTAGAAAATTTGGTACAATGTTGTACATTGAAAAACATGTAAGATATTGAAGTGTCTAACAAATGGCATTGAAGTGTCTTTAATAAAGGTTCATTTATAATATTACAGCTGTTTTGTTGAGAATGAGCTTTTGGGAGTTTCAGTTGAAAATTAAATAAAATTCTAACCCATTGCTATACTCTTTTCTGTCTTTCTCTGACAAAAAAGCAGACTAATTGCCAAAATACTGGCTCATGAAATCAGACTCACGACTTTAACCTGCCATCCTGTAAATCAGCAGGAGACTCTGGCAGCCTGACTTGAGGATGGGGTGGAATTTGGGGGCTGTATTGAAAGATGGAATAAAGAACTCGTAAAAAATACATTTCTAATATATCAGCTTGCTTAAGTATCTGGCAAGTACCCTTATCTTGGCACTGAAAACAGACCAGATGGGGTGTGTGCTTGTGTGTGTAAGTATGTAAGAAAAATGGGGCCAGGATAGCACCAGACTCAGCTGCAGTTGTGAACACCTCTAGCTTTCTCAAACTCAAACCCCACCCTGTATGGAAATTCCAGAGGCAGCTTTGGAGATAAGCTTGAATTCTTGTTTTAACTAAAAATCTCGATTCAGTTTCTGTATATTTAAAAAAATTTTAAAAAGTATTTCCTCCTCCAAATTATAACTTTGGGCATAAAGCAGATTTTCTGAGACTACTCTGCTAAGTCCCTTAACACATGTAGGAGTTCAATTTTTTTAAAGTGGAAAAGAAGAAAGAGCCTTTAAGAGCTGGTGCCTGGTCTGAGATTCAAGTTTTGTTATTCCATTATCCCAGTAACGGGCTAAAATTAATTTTTTTCAACTTTTGGTAAACTTGAAATAAAACATTGCTAGAACTCAAGGCAAACAAGCAGTACGGGAGAAACAAACACATTTTTAGGTCTTCCCACGCCTATAGTCCCAAAACTAACAGTGTCATTTTCAGCCAGATTAGACAAATCGGTGTGTGCAGAACGGCTCTGGCCACCAGCCAGGAGTCTCACTTGCCGGGTGCCATTCCCGGGTGACCTTGTCCTTCCTGCAGCGGTCTGGGGTGCAGAGCCAATTCATCAACACGCAGGAAGGGGAAGCGCTTGGGGTCCATCTCTCCCTCACCACTACGTCAGCTAAAACAATTTGGCTACTTGTTTGGGTTTTCAGTTTTTTAAATAAAAAGCAGTGATGAAAAAAACTGATTATGCAAATGTTAAGTAAAACCAACAGCAATCCAGCATTTGGACCCAAAGACTGAGGCATGATTATTTTCAGCTCAAGTAATTAAATGCACCAACTGCAGTGCTAACCCTCTCAGAGTGTTTAAAGAGCTTTAATAGAAAATATAAGTTAGCTTTTAAGACAGAGCAATAAATCTTGCCCCCACCCCCCAAAGCCCTTAAAATTGGTTCAGCTATATATAAACTTCATAAAAGAGACAACCTTAAAAGTGGCAGGAAGCACTGCTACACCGTGCCATGAAAACTGGTAGAATTAACCAGCCAATAGGGGACTTGGCTGAAATTCCCCATTTTAATTCAAGATTATTTTTAAGAATTATGTCCTTTGTTCTGTATGTTTTACTTGTTTGCCAATTACTTTCTAAGTTTTTTTGGCCTCAAAAAGGTCTTATTACTATGTCATGGGATGACAGGGTAATAAAACATCCAGCCTTAGTAAGTAAGCCTGGCCCGTGTTTGCGCCCGTGCTCAGGCTTCACACGTGCCCTCCCCGTTGCTGCACTAACCTGGTTTGGCATTTGTTCTCCGTCGCCTACACCTGTACATCTTCCTAATGAGGAGAACCACCTCAATGTGAAATCACAGCACCCCAGTGGAGCACGTCGTCACAGGTACGACGTCAGTTAACCGGGAAGCGTCGCGATGACCCGCGAGGAGCGCGCATGGACCGGCAAGCGCACGCAGGCAGTGCCGACGGCTCGAAGCCGACGGTCTCGCCGCCGCGACGGCTGCACAAGCCGGGCTCCGCCGCCCCTCTGGAGCCTGACCATGGGGGGCTCGCGGTGCATCGAGGCGGCCAGCACCCACCTCCTCGCCCCCCGCGCGAGGAGCCCCTCGGCCTCCAAAGGCCTTTTCACCGAGCTCGCCCCTGCACCATTTTGGCCGCTATAGCTTCTAACGTGAAAGCAACGGCAGAGGTTTGCTCTGCCTGCCAGCAGCCCCCTGAGAGCCCTCGGGATCCATTCGTGCTCCAGCAGGAGAACTTGCACATCTCCCTGCCCTGCCTTCCCGGGCTTCAGCATTTCCAGCCTCCTGCTCCTTCAGCTGCTGAGGGAGGAAGACCAAAAGGCAGCAGAGCTGCATGTCTTTGCACAAGCGCAGCTGTAAAATAATACAAGCCCGTGCTTTTACTGGAGAAATGTGAGTCTAATTAATAAAGCTGCACTGGCTACCACACAGGAATGCTTGCTGAGCACCTGTAGGTATAAACAGGAATATAAACTTCCACAAATACAGCTCAAATCAGAAACAAATGGATTATTGTCTTTTACAAAGAGCTCTCCCAACCTGGAATACTTTCAGTGCTGTTGGAGGGCAGCAGGCTGTAACTCTATCGGCCCCTTGCCCGACCAGTAAAACCCTCCCCGCGTTATGAGGCAGGTGCCACTGAATTATGAAAACTTGCTTTATTTCAGCCTCCCCGCTCAGCCCACGATCTGGAGGTTTGCAAAAACATTTCCCCTGCAGGAGTTCTAATAACGCCTTTCTCAGCAACCGTAATTAGCTGTTTACCCCCCCCCCCCAAAACATTACTTTTTTGGCACAGCTCTCACAATGACCTCACTCACTTTCCATGCAGGAAGATTTCATGTTTGGGAAATTGGATTATTGGAGGATTTACTTTTCTTTAACAGCGAAGGCAGCTCTCAGCCTGCTGAACAGCTGCTGCGGCACGGCGAAGGGGCGATCGGAGGAAGGCTGCGTTCGCGGGCGGACTCCTCCTCCAACTCGGCGGCTTCTCCAGCTCTTTGGCGGCCACCGGCAGGACCGGCTGGGCTGGGTCAGAGCAGCAGCTGGCGAGTCTTCTCGTATGTCCCCAGGAAGATGAAGCCTCCCAGGCTGATGGCTGCCATCCGTGGGACAACACCTGCAAACAAGCTGAAGGCGAAGGAAAGGCGGTTTCAGAGGATGAGTGGTGAGCAGATGCCGCATGGCTGGCTGCAGGGGTTTTGGAAAACAAAGCCAAGAAAAATTCTCTCTTGCTGTTTTCTTAAATCCCACCTCACTGCTCACTGAAGGAACCTGTCTGGACTTCCCTACCAGAGTACTCCCAAGCCTTGTGATTTTAACCCCTCTCCACACTCCTCATGTGCAGAAGCAAAGGTGCAGGAAGCTATGGGCCACGTTGTGGAAAGAGGAGCTCAGACACATCCCCACGAAGGGCTGCAGGCAGATGGGAAGCGTCCCATCCTCTGCCACCCCCATCCAGCCTCGGCAGAGGGACCCCCCCTCTCTGCCAGGAGCTCTCCCACCCCAGAGACAGCCCTGCTCACCGCAGCGGCTCATTCCCAGTAACATACAACAGGGGCCAGCAGGGAGGGAGCAGGAACGGCTGCGCATTCAGCCACCACAATTTTTAGGTGCCCGATCCTAACAGTTCTTGGAAGTTAACAGGAAACTCGCGCAAAGCCGATTGCTCCACACATCTAAGCTCATAGTTGGTTTAACAGCTCCAGGATAGGCCAGTGTATCCTCCTGGAGGATTACAGGCTTCCTTCGTTGCAAGCAAGGATTAAACATTAGGCTCGAATCAGTTTGGCATCCCCCCACTGATCTATCGCCCGCTCGGCGGGATCCCTTCGCCGCACAATCTGAGCTCCGTGGGGACGCTGCTGTCCTCGGCTTTTTCCAAACCCTGCATGGTCCCTGCTAGGAGCGTGTCCACAGCGGGACAAGGTGTAATTCCCGGTGAGACCTGGCTGCGCGGGAGATGCATGCGACCCCAGGGCTGCTCAGGAGCTCTCTGCTCCCTGCCGGTGCCCGGCTACTCACGCTGCGCTGGGGAAACCTCTGGCTGCAATAACTCTGGTTTTCGTTGTAATGAGCTTTGCTAAGGAGCCTGGAGCACACAGGCAGATGGAAACATTTTATGGCTTTACTAGACAGCAATTGGGTCTATTACCATAATGACAGCTTTAAAACAGAGTAATTTGTACAAGGCATGTATGGACAGAGTGCTGATAGGGTAAATCCTATGGTGCAGCATCTCTCGCGAAACACACACCATCCTTCTCCTGCCGAATTAGGCAGCCCTCATTACAGAAGCAGTGGCAGGCATTCATTTATAGAACAGCCCACTCGAGACATAGCTATTACACAAACAGGGGCAGATAACTGAGTTACCCAGAAGCTGCATCCCTGGCAACCTCTATTACTAACCATCACTTCCAAGAATCCTGGCCCTGCTCGCCCCAGTTTCCCCTTCCCACCTGCCATCCGTGGCCTCTCCAATCCACGCTTCCTCCATGGACTCCTTTCTACAGCAGGAGCAGAGCTGAGCAGCTCCAGGGCTGCCCCAAATCCAGAGAGCTGAGCTCTGCTGCAGGCCTGATCCAAACTGCTCCCCCCACACCTGCCCTCATCAGCAGATGAGATAAATTGGGTTTTTTTCTGCAGCTCCCATCAGAAACCCCTCTGGTGGACACAGGTGTGCTGCCTATTAGTATTTGCTATCTGTTCACACAGATTTCACCTGGCACCCTGCCACTCCTCTCTCCTTGCCTGGGTCTTCCCTTTTGCTTAAGCAACTTTCCCAGTTACTGGTCGGATCCAGCACCAAGGGCTGGAGGGCTTCACCCTCACCTTCTCATCACCGACAGCTGCAATCGATGCACAGCATGTCAGTGACCGGCAAAAACCAAACGCAGGCTTTCTGGTACAGACACATCGTGCTCTCCCCAGCCGTGCGAGGAATGGCTCAGCAGGAGTCACAAATCTGGGAATCACGTTTAAATCCCAGGGCAAGGCCTGGCACCTGCAGGTGTTAAACCCGCACCGCGTGCCCTCCCCAGCCGTGGGCATGCCCTCTGGGGTGCAGGTCTTCGCTTCAGGGTTCCCAGCCCAGCCATACACCTAGTCCTGTGGTTCCAGCAGCAGAGGTGAAGTTTTTGGGCGACTACTTGGCAACGCAAAGCAAATTCTTTCTCAACAGAGACTAACCGGGACCCCTGACATTACCCTTTGGAAAAGGCACTGCAGGACCTGGACACAGCACAGAGGGGCCAGCGCTGAAAAAGGCACCGTGTGCTCGGCCATAAAACCTCTGTATTACACTCTGGACCAAAGAGGTGGCCACGCCAAGAAAAAACAATGCTTTTTATCTGACTACGGCTTTGCACTGAGCTCACTCCCACGGGCAAGCTTGTGTTTCACAAAGCAGCACGCCCTGGGTGCAGGGGCTGCTTTCGCCACTCGCTCCAGAGAGTGGTGTGGTTAGTGCCTGCCATGCCATGTCCACCCCGACTGGGAAGCTCATCCGAGGAACGGGATACCTGCTGCAAACCACCAGCTCTGTCCCCAGCTACATATGAGCTGGGACAAGGTATCTCACCAGATTTATCAGCCAAATAACCCTTGTCTTTCTCACCAATGAGCTATGAAGCTTCAGCCAGGCTTTCAACCACCACCACCTCCTTGCGTGAAAAGCAGTCAGACAAGATGTAAACCTGCTTTCATGCGAATGGCTCACCTACCCTGCTGGCAAGAGCAAAGAGGCGCACGGATCCGCTCACCCCATCCCTACCCTACCTCCCGCTGCAGGTCTGGCTCTCCCCGGACAGAAAGGGATGTGAAATTTCTTGGCGTGAAGCAAAGGGATTTACTAGGTGCAGACCAGGAAGCTCAGCCCTGCGCTCTGGTTTTAATAAGGTGGCAATAAGCAACGCGTCTTTCTGCCCTCAGAATTCCTCCTCTTCAAGTATGAGATTTATTAGAGGAGCCATAAATCATTTCATGTTGCAACTGGCCAAAAAAGCCCGACATTTTTATTGTTTTTGATTAATAGATTTATAATTGGCAGCAGGCATGGCAGCCTCTGCGTTTATTTTTCCCAAGACTTTCTTCCTTTTCCTTGCAGCTGACGCAGCTTGGCCTCCTTTACATGTTACTTTTTCTCCAGATTGCTTATTGTTTTGATTTCAACTGAATTGTGTTCCTTTTGGTCCTAGTCCATGGGTACTATCTTTAGGCAGAGTTTAATTCTGGGTTGTTTAGAAAAGGGCACTGCTGAAACACCCCAAAAAGAACACAAACATACATTTTTATTTTCTGCTGTTGGCTGGGGAAAGGGGGAGGTTTCCCCAGCCAAATCCATGCCTCTTCGCACCCTTCAAAGCTCAACTGCCATCAGCAGCAGACGTGGCCTCACTTCTCCCAGTCCCTCTCAAAACATGCCCTAGAGTCCACCACGCCATGCAGGACCCAAAATCATCATCCACCGCCACATCACCTCGTCACCTCAAAGAGCAAACCTGAGACAACCCATCTCTGAGCACTGCCGGGGGGCACAGCTGGACGTCTTCCTGGAATCGGTGTTCAGGAACTTCCTGCAATTTGTTTTGAATTATTTCCCACATGTGTAGAAAGAGGATTGAACTTTTATTAGTTGAGCGAGCAGAGATCAGATGTTAAGAGAAAACCGTCTCCCGCAAAGCTACGATGTGCATGCTGCTTCGAGCAACAGTTTACAAATGTTAAAACAGCACCCTGAAAGTATCGGCCACATCAAGCGGATTAAAAACCTATGAGAAATTACAGTGAAAAGCCCAAAGTAAAGCTTCCAAAAAAACCCCCCTTTCTCTTCCAGGCCAAGGGCAGGTGGGACACGAGCCCTACCGAAGGAAGCACAACCTGAACCTTATGGACTGGAGGAGTTAAGACATATATTCACTATGAGTGGGCAATAACTGGTATGAGTCATGCACTCAAACAGAGCATGGTAGCATAAATAAAGCAGGTGTCTGTAAAAATCAGTAAGAATTTATAAGCTCGTGACACCTCAAAATGTTCTACAAACGCTAGCAGAGGATTTTTTGTCCACAACACCGCTCCAAGGTCAGAAGAGCAATACTCTGTCTCAGGACTGGGAAAAGTGAGGCAGTAAAGAGACTGGATCGACATCACCCCAGACTTCCGCAGCTGGTCAGAAGAAAAGCCCAGAATATTTCTACGCCCCAGCCACAGCAGGAAAGCCACCAGAGAGCTGCTCTGCAGCTGCTCAGACTTATTCTTTGCACTCAAGCCTGTCTCAGAAAACTTGCATTTTTGCAATGACTGCCTCACTGGAGAAATCCAAGCAGGCATGTGCTCAAGCCCAGACCTGACAGGGGGCTCAAAGCACAAGTCAGGGAGCACATGGCTCCCTTCCTTCTGCTTCAGCTTGCCCCTACTGCCAGCACCACACTGGCATCACCTGCTCCCATCACGCTTCACCGTAAGAACAGTGAATATAAAGGAACGGAGGAGACCTTGCTGGTGTTTTCAAATTGGTAGGAAATTGCCAGGAGGAAAAGACATTCCATAAGGGACACGTGGCTCCTATGTTGGCCTTCCCTGACATCTGAGGGGTGATTCACACACCTCAAGATGAAACTGTAGTACTCACTGCCACAAGATGCGTATGCCTGAAGTTTAAATGGATACAAAACACAAAGGCACACATTCATGCAGAAAAGTCCATCACAGGTTATTAAACACAAAGCCACCCTCGCCTCCGAAGCCTGGAACTAAGCTTAGAGATTCTACCAGGGATATACTCTGAATAATGCCCGGTTTCCGTGCTCTTCCCTGGACATTGCTCCCAGCTAGCACTAAGGCGAGGACACCAGATGCCCCTGGAGGGACTTGTTCTTAGCTACCTGACAGCTGCTCCCTGGCCACGTGTAGAGCAATTAAAAGCCTTTTCTGTATGACAGTATTTAAATATAAGCAGACCAGCCTGTCTTCTCCCGCCCCCTGACACACACAGAGATACAACATCTGAGATGTAGCATGTCCTTACCCCGACAGGCCTTGTGTCCTCCAGATGCCACCGAGGGCGGTCAGAACATTTCCACTAGCGTTGCTGGAACCAGCCTGCAGCACAGAAAGAGAAAGACTGTAAACCATTGGCAGAGACGTTTAGTTATTTCCTGAGCTCCCTGTCCCTAGTTAGTGCTACATTACAGGAATTGCAGACATCCTAATGACCTCCTTACTCCAAACACAGGCAAAAGGTCCTTGTCTCCAGGAATGAGGCAAAGGGCAGAAAGGGAAACTGAGGCACAGAAGAACACAATGATCACTCCAAGGTCACAGAGCTGGTTAGTTTAGAACTGGGTATCCAGTCCCTTCTGCACTACACTCAGTTCTGCGTCCAGCAGCTGACACTGGAGTAAGACGTTAATAAAAACACACTCTGAATGCACCAACAAGGGACTCCGCTGCTCACTGCAAGAGGACAGCAGCCTTGAGATTTACTTTAAAAAAACCCAACATGAGCAGTGTACTGCATGTGAAAATTGCCTTGAGTGCAAAACAGAGGACAAACAGCAGGACTACAGACAATTACATTACATGGGTGATCTAGTTAGTGTGAGATGACTAATATAAAGATGCTGCTTGAATGGTCTCAGAACACCTCAAAGCACCATCATTCCCTCACCAGTGTTGACCTGGTTGCTCAGGACAGCAGCAGATATAAATGAAACCCAGTTCTTACCATTTTATCACCCACACTATCCAAAGGCAAAGAGCTGCAGCAGGTACAACACCCAACAATGAGATACACACAACATAGCTAAATGGCGAGCACAGATGTGTGTGACTCGACTGGGAAGGTGCATGTCATCAACAAGAAACACCCCTGTACTGAGGGACATGAGCAATAGGGTAAAAACCACCCAGAGAAACTCCAGGATGCCTGACCTTCACCAACACAACAGCTCTTTGCAGCGCAGGGAAAGGCTTTAGGAATATCCACCTGCTGAGGTCTTTTTAGCTATGTGGCTGCTTAGCTCTGCGTCAATGAGATGATGATGGGAACACTAGACTTACTAGCAATTTAACTACTTACTAAACTTACCAATCTGACCAGCAATCTTTCTTCTGCCCTGGTTGGCAGATGTAAGCCATCACAATCTCTATAGCTTAAAATTTTAGGACAGAAAATCCAGTGCCAAGCCCTCCTCAGAAAAAACACACATACACACACTCAAGCTCATCAAACCAACAGAGGAATAAATCCCTGACGAGCAGTTTAACTTTGGGTGTCTGACTTTACAAGGATATTCTCCTAAAGACACCGCATGAGACTCTGGAAGTCTAGCACAAGCACAAGCCCTTCTCAGAGAGCTCCTTTGGGAAAGGACCAGAAGAGCAATGCAAGGAAATGAACACAACAATTTCATTAGTTCTGCATGCAGTACCTCTTCACATCTCATCCTGCCTTTGAGGACAGGAGCAGAAATCATTATTAATAGGTGCTGGATTTCATTCTGTAATGACCATACAGAAACTCTGGAACTACCCAAGCCATTCACCTGCGTGTCTGCTGGCCTCCTTCGCTCTTACCTTTGCCAACATAATTCTTGTCTTCGCTACATCGAGAGGTGTGGTGACTGCAGCTGCAAATCCACCTGAGCAAATTAAAATACCAAACACAAGTGAGACATTGTTGGGTGAGTATGAATGCCACACTGCCTATAACTCCCATGGCTGTGATCAACACTGCTCCATTATTAATGCCTACAGCATGTTTCCTCACGTCAGAGTCCAGGTACGTCTGTCGAAGGTCTGTACACAGAGTGTTTTATTCCTATGTGTTGACTTAAGGAAACAGCTCTATACTAGTTAACTGTAAATCCAAACATGCCCATTGAGATCACTGTCCTTTTGTTTTGGATTCTGTGCATATATGAACATACAAAGGTCATAAGGATAACGGATTCCACTTCCAACATCTACAGACAGGTCTGAAAGGAAGAACCTGCTTGCTCATTTGCAGAGACAGGAAAATAAGCCAGTCACACTGTGTTCTGCCTTGAGAATTAAAGTCTGACCATTCAGATGCTAGAAAGACAGAAAGAGAAGAAAGATGCCCTGCATCTGAAACACACATGCTTCAGGGGCAAAGCTATCCACAAGGTACAGACAGACTGCATCTGGACTTCAACTGTTAGACCTGAGACTGTTTCAAGGAAAAAAAGACAAGCCAGCGTTTGGGACGGACCTCATCTCCAACGAATTAAATCAGCTCCATTTAGGATAATAACAATATGAAGCTGCCCAAGGGTCTTTGGAAACTGTCAGAAGTCTGGTGCCGCAAGTGCCATCTTCCCCTCAAAGGCATTTTTATTTTCTCTAATCACTCTCAAACTTCACCCTTGGAGCTCATTACTTTCACTTGGAGCAGCCAGCTCAGCTGGGGCTTTCCTCCTGAAAGCCAGAAATCTTCAGCTTATCCATCTGCATGTCTCACCCAAACATGCGTGTATGTCTGTCTCCATACTCCAACCCCGTGGCTGCAGCCTGGCCTCTTGTGCTATCTAGGGACCAGCTTTGCTGCTTTTTCTCCCAGGATCTTATTCTCTTTGCCTTATTTCCCCATCCTAAAATTAACTCCAATCTCTCTCTCCCTCCTCTGTTCACAATATTTCAAGCAAGTAATCCATGCTGAGGAAGAGCCAAAGTGAAGGAAACTTTTAAATAGAAGCAGCTCAGCAGTAAGTGAAGGAAGAAAGGGGGGAAGAAAAGAGAAAAGGACTTGTTCTGAAATCTCTCCTCCTTCTTGCTCCTGTTTTTTTCACTGGAGCTTGTATAAATCCTGTATCTGCTACAGCAGGGAACAAAGTGACTCCAAAGACTGAAGCCTACACAGTACCCAGGGAATAAGCTAAAAATAATCTATTTTCTGTTCCAAGTTTTATGGAATGTAGAAAAATTGATCTCTCTTCTTGAGATGGTAGAGAGGAAAAGCATTTCTTCTAAAATCTGTAAAGTAATGAAAAAATCCGTCTTCCCCACTGGCTTGTGTTTTTAGCTGCATCTCTCTCTCTCAACCACCTTAGCTTTAACCTGTTAAAACCCTGCTTTATGTTGGAAAGGAGGTTGGGCCAGCTGGCACCCTACGTTAACTTCTTACAGTTAATTAAGGAATGTCCCATGACAGTTCAGGAGATGCAGTAAGGCACATGTGCAGTCCCCTGGATCTCAAACAAGAATAGCAGGCAAGCCAAGTTAGCAAACAGCCCAAAACACCTGGTTTAGGAGCAGCTTCTGCTCACGTAAGGTTGGCCCATCCAGTTCACTCTGCTGGAAGCTTTCTAGCAGTGATATCTCACTGAAAAGCAGAAAAATGGGTTGTATTCAAGAAGCCAAAGCAGAAACTATGAGCAAGTTAAACTAAATTCCAGCCCATTCTTGGACTTTCTTTAAGGTCAAAAATCTTTTAATTGTGAGCCAGTTTTTGAGTAAGTGACCCAAAGGCTTTGAGAGAATGGTCTGGATAGAAACTTTGGTACTCATGTCAGCGATGTATTTTTAGAACAGTAAAAATAATCTCCATGGAAAATAGTGGCTTTACAAGTCTGGATGTAGAAGCCCTTCCTTTGCCCACAGACAAAGATAAAATTAAATAGTGAACCACATGGCTGTCAGGCCTGTATCAAGCAAAAAATCTCAATGCATCACTCAGCTGTAGAGCTGACAGTAACACTTTAGTCAGACTAACTTATTTCCCTTAACAGATCCCAGTGATTTTTTTATACATTTGTTCCTAACAGTTTTGTATTGGCAGAAGCTTCAACCTTGGCTGATAGAGTGATTAGGACAAACACAATTTATCCTGATAGATGTTCCCAAATTCTTATCTGAAAGGTTTAATCGAAGCTGATTGGTTTTCATTTTTTTCCCCAGCTAACATCTGGATCTTTCAGACTCGTTATTAACATTTCAATGTTTTTTTTTCCATCACTGGGAATATTTACCAATCAATTTAGAATGACAACAGCAACAATAAAATGCTTCATAAGCACAACAAGCAGCAGGATAGTGGCTAAAATAAATGCAAGTTTGTATATGCTTGACAAAAACATGAGATTAAAGTTAGCATTTGTTGGGAACTACATTTTATTGAAGGCAGTGAGTCTGACAACATGAATTTCCTCCAGCCTTAACCCTAAACATCCAAGGCAATTTTAGAGTGACCTCTTCAATATTAGGACACAGGCACACAAGAATAGACTACAGCACTAGCAAGGTACTGCTCAGTTCTACCTACTACTCTAGCTGGGTAAAGGAACTTAACGAATGACTGTTTCCAGATTAATACAAGTGATGAAAACTAATACAGCCAGAGTCTACTCTTTCAAAGTAGGAGGCTGTGCACCACATTGTTTCATACACAGTAAGGCCCAACAGATCTTTAAATCACTCCTTTAGTCTATTCCTGCTGTCACTGAATTCTCCAAGAGCTGCCACATAAGGCTGAAGTCTGCTCAACTAGTCAGCAAGCAGGAAAAGCAGGCATCAAAGTATCAGGTGGGCCAGAAAGGCCCAGACACATCCAGACTTACACTCTTAACCATTACAGCTTCTCTGCAGAGGTGACAGTGAAAAAGGCACCTTTGCAGGCAGTCTGCACCCAGACAAACAGACGCACCAACTCACCCCTGGAAAAGACTCCTTTCCCCCTTGCCCTAGAAGGATCTGGCGATGACTTGGGCTCAGCAAGTAGGCATCAAGATGGATTTTCACATGGGAGAAGGCTCTTGGCTTGTTAATACTTCTAGCAGAGTGACAAACTGCTCTATTGGGAAAATAAAACTTGACAGAGTAGCAGAAAATTCATCACCTATCTCCCGAGAAGTTACAATGGACACTGTGCACTCATACGTCAGCTAAGCAGCTAAACTTTACCAAGCTCAGGGTGTTAAACAGAAAATCCCTCTGCTACCCACACTTTCCAGTGACCTGTTCTTGACGGAAGCGCTAGTGACAGACACCTGCAGAGAATGATTTACCTTTATTTGGCGATAAGAATAAAAAGTCTTGAAGACTTAAGATATTCCCCTGCTGGCATTTCCTACCCTTTTTAGCTGTCATATGCAAATAAAAACCGAGAAGCATCAGAACAGAGTGAAATACTTCACCTGAGAACAATACATAACCCTACATCCTTGCAGTAAGGTAGCTGCCTGCAGAATTTTCTGCTGCTGCTGCTGCTATGCGAAAATGTTTCATGGGTTCTTTGACACAGTGCTCAGATAAGATCCTATGAAGGGAGGAAGACAAGTTCTTCTTCAGTCTCCGTATCTTGTTTTTCTGTACCATTTTAATTTCTTCCCACCCTTTCTAAAGGGTCCAGGGAACCCTTCTGGCTGTCACAGGGGCTCCTCCTGATTCAGCGTTTCTGTCATCTGGCCAGACCCCTGGCACTCTCTTCTGCAACACCAACCCAGTTCGGTAGGTCAAGCTCATTTCAAGAGATAGGAACTTGTGCTTGACTAATATCTTTTTTTGAATTAGCCCACCTTAGGAAAAGGAAAAAATCCAGGTTGAGCTGTACTATTGCCTGTCTTCATTACTATTTTCTGTACTGACATCTGCAGGTTACCCAGGACTGGTTCAGGATTGAATCCCAAATCCGGGTTGAAAAACTGAGTCGCACAGGTCCAACACTAAACCTCACGGCATCCTCTTACACTGACTGATTTCCAAGTTCACAAATGAGTCTTTTTCAGAACTCTTCAATCAATCGGTTCTTATTGAACTTTTGTTTTATTGATACTATGTTAAATTTTTTAAGAGAAATTTTATTCTCATCCTTTATCACTGTGGGAACACCACATGTCAATGGTAGAGCAAAGTGACCCAAGAACTTGTTCAGATTTCAGCAGAAATACCAAGAGGCAAAGCACTGCTCCTCCAGCAATTTAACCAATTCAGGGTTAGAAGCCTGGTCCAAGGAGACACTGCAGGGAAATCTTGAGAACTACTCAAAAATTTATTCAGAGCTATAGAGTTAAGGAGGCTTTTAGGCACAGTGTGTAATCTTGTCAAAGCTGATTAGATCAAAACAAAAGTGATGGGAAGTCTTCCCTGTTAATGTGCAAAAAGCTCTTGTTAGCGCTTTATTATTCACTGGACTTGCACCTCCATTCTCGGTGACTTTGTCACCACAGAGCATTAATTATTAATATTAAGCCACACTTTTTTTACAGTAGGGAGAAAGAAGGCGTCTTTAACACAGGCAATTTTCAATCCCATTAAATGGACACTCAGGTTCTTTGACAAGCTGAAGATCACCTCGCTGCTCCAGGGCAGTACTTTGCTTTCCCAACAGCTAATACCCGATGGCAGGATTTCTCTGCCACCAGCCCACTTCCACGGAGTACACACGAAACCCACCCAGAAGCTTTTCTGGGACAGCCTGCCCTGGTACAGTGCAGGCTGGGGGGCAGTGGTCCAGCCAGCCAGCCTAAGCCCAGAGAAGACTCAAGCATGGAGTACAACCACACTCATGCCTGGCCTGCCCACAGCACGAGGACATGCATCACTCCTCTGCCTCCAGCCTGCCGAAGCCCGTGCCCAAATCTGCGCTGGTGTCCAAACAGCTCAGACATGAGGCAAGGTTTGGTTCAAATGCATCCTCAGGCTTAAAATATCATGTAGGTCTACCCTTGGGTTCCTCCCCACCGACTGCTCAGATATCACCTTCCCTCACTCCCCAATTGCTCCAAAAATCTCCTCTAGTTAAGACACCAGAGATGATGATAAGGCTGGACAAGGCCTCCAGGGATTAAATTATTAACAGATGAGACAGAGAGGATTCCAAATCTCTGACATTTATGCTCATGCCCATTACAAAAAAAGCCCACGGATCGCACACATACATCTTACATGTGCGCTCAACAAGGAAGAGTCGGGCCCCTTACAGCACTTTGGCTGAAATCGCTGCCATTTCACAGGCACTGGGGATGGAATTCAATATATTGTTGCTCTTTGTTCTGTCTTCGCCAAATAATCAATTACGATTTAGCTAGGAACTAACCAATGCACACAGACACATACACACATATATACGTGTGTGTGCCATAAAGGGAAGCCAAACAGGACTTTACTTTCAGTTTGTTTAAGCTTATTACCCTGCCCCTCAGGACCTCTAACATGTCTTTAGAAAGTATTGAATTCAAGCAAAGAACACAGGAGAAAAGCATGTCTGTGTGATTTCGCCATCTCACTACTACCATGGTGGCATTTGACAGCATCTCTGTGTTTAAAGGTTGTTTTTGGATAATCTCCTTTTAACGTTTATAACATGACAATTTTAAACCACTTGGATGCACACAGCCATCTCATTTTATTCATAGGGTACTGGTGAGGTTTTGTTTTTTTTGTTTTGGGGTGGAAAGAAACGGATAGAGAGTTTGGTCTGTTTTTTCTTCCTTCGTTTGAAGCTATATGTAGGTAGTTAATAATTTTTAACTGTGGAATTCAGAAAGCAGGAAATTATTTTTCCACTGCCTCCATTCAGCAAGAAGGCTAAATATTTTCAGTGAAATAGAATGGATACAGTACCAGATTAGATCAGTACAGGGCCTGCCTGTTGCACGTCTGCAGAGGGAGGCAATGGAGACAGAGGGGAAGGTTCTGATCCAAAGAGAATTAAACCTCATGAGTTTTGAAGCAGGTCCTCAAAGGACACATGAGAAGGGAAGTTTAAAATACTGCTGGTGAAAAGGAAAGAATACAGAAACAAAGAACAGAGAAGGAAAACGAGGCTGGAGGAAGCAAAGCTGGAAGGATAACACAGAGAATATATATATCATCAGTTGCAACGCTATCTGGAAAATAGCACTCCAGCTCTGCAAAGACTTGCGCTTGGGGAATGGAGCCTATGAAGACAGAGAGGCTGAACTGTCTCATCTGCCACCACCTCAAACCTGGAAGTCTCCGTGCTGCTCCGCAGGGGACACAGTGTCTCCTCCAGCACAAAGCGTTAGGTCTCCCCAGCCTCCGCCAAAAGGCAGGGCAGCGTTCCCGCCCAGCCGTGCCTCTGGAAGCTCCTTCTGCCATATTTCTGCTGGAAAGTGAGTGGACGCTACTGAACATCCATCAAATAGCAGCAAGTCCAAGTACAACTGGTCAGAATCAAGACATACAGAGAAGGAAGTGGAGGCATTGGGCTAGATTTCCAATTGAGGCACCAAATTGGACTTCAGGAAATTACTCGGCAAGGCCTTGGGTAAATCAGATAACCTTTCCAGCTCTCTGAACGTGCCTGAACACAGTTTTTGTATCAATCTGACTGTAAAGAAATCAACAGAGCTAAATTAATGATCCCCTATCACACCTGCAGACGTACAGATTGCATTTTAAAGCATTTTTAGTCTGATAGCTTGTTTTGTTTCAGAACAAAAATGAACGATCTGCTTCAATCGCTCTGATTTCGTTTGCGCCGATTTGATGAAGTCAGTGTAAAATCCAACAGTAGACTGAATTTTAAGCAGAATAAAATTCCCTTCCCATCACATAAACATAGAAAATACAGCTAGACAAAACCACAAGAGATCATCTAAAATATCCCCTCTGCCCCAAAATGGAATCAATTCTACCTAAACCATTCTCTCACAGCTCACGTGCCTGATCTACTAAACTGTGTGCAGCTACAGCCATGCTCCCTTCTCTCAGTCATGCAGTTACAGCGCCCGTCAAAATGAAGCCTCAGTCTCTGCTGGAATTCTGCTGCTATTAATACTTCAATTCCCCTAACACAGCTTATTTTAAAAAAATTACATACGATGTAATGGGTCTGATTTTGTAAGTCATCAAAGAACAAGCTTTGCTTTTGATAATCTCTATTTCAAGAAATGCTATAATTTCTCTTTAAACAGGATTTATTTTTTCCACATATTCTGTTACTGGTTTGGAATCTCTAAATGTATTTTAGGTCCTTGGGGAAAAGCTCTGGCTATCCATCTCTTAACTACTAATCTGTTTTTTCTATTAAGACAGTTGAGTCTCTCCTCCCTCAAACTTGTCAGCTATACTGATGAGTCATTAACTGATTTTTTCTCCTTTTTTTTTTTTTTTTGAAACAACTACAGTAGGCTAAAATCAAGCAAGAAGCCTACTGAAGAATTCAATTAACTTCTGGCTTGTTTGGTAATAAATACTGCAGTATTGTATTCTGCCACTCTTTATTCTTGTTCTAGTGTCTGGAGATTGCCCAGATGTTTCGTCCTCTGTTTTTTTCTTTGCTGCGGAAGGCTTTTGCCTCCAGGCTGTGCAGTGCTAGCCTCTGCTCTCCTGACTCCAGTTAATCTACATGGCTGTCAGAGCTGTCACATGAATGGTGAATCATGGCCTCTCGCTGCAATCACTTCAGCCCCTGGGGAAGTGCTCAGAGCAGACAGCTGCACAAACCCCCACCCAAGCAAAAGTTTCTCCTGGATGAGGATTTTACAAATCAACTTTGAAATAATCGCAAAGCCTGACTGACAGGCCCCTGGTTTTTAAATAACAGAAATTTGTCAAAAACAAATTGGTTGTCTTTCAAACAGACACCCTGTTTGAGTCTTTTTTTTTTTTTTCTTCTCTTCCTTTGCTGACTTCCCTATTTCCAAACAACAACTGGATCCGTTTTCTTCTAAACAAACTTGAATTACAAAGGAATGTTGTTCTGCTATACTTAATAGATTTGCACATTTTTCCCTTTCTTCTTTAGTCTTTCCCAGTATAACATATAATCCTTTGCACCTGCAAAAGCTCCACAGACTGCTGACTGCCAAGAATCCACCACGTGACCCTGCTTCCATGACCAGAGATCCTGTGTTTAAAGAGAAAGGAAAATAAAAAGTTATTAAATGTTTGAATCTATCTGATCCCCATGTGAGTTAACTCCGAGGATGGGAACTTAAGTGAAAAGCTATTTTTGTGGCATTTTTCAGTGATGTAATAAGTGATTTTTCCCAAGGAACTTGTGTACTTGAACGAGCAGATGGAGTGAGAAAGATGTCTGGAACTGAGGAAGGCTTGAAGCAAATTGCTTTCAGGGATTTCATATGTATGTATTTAAGCCTGTGGCCATGCAACTTTGCAAATATTTTGTGAATTTATTTTCTTTTTGGCAGATAAAACAGCGCAAAGCAAAACACTGAGCGGGGGGGCGGTATGCAAGAACCAATATCAGTTCAGCCCAGATGTAGCAAACACTCCCATTTAAAATGAACACTCCCCAGCACAGCAAGATAGAAGTCCTGTTTGCTCCCCTAAATTTCTTAAACCAACCCTTCCCCTCGCACACCCCAAAAAACCCCATCGTTAAGAAATTACTCTTATCACTCCCATTATATCCCAAAGCAGGTGTGTCTCTGTTTTTCACTTGGCGTCATTTAGGGACCACACACCCTTCTCCTCCCCACTGCTCCCACACACCATGCTCCAATCCATTAACTCACAGCATCATTTAAACATGCACATTTAAAAACACCAACAAGAATGATGCCTTCTAAAAAACACCTATCAAGAATCACGTCAAACAATTTGATGAATCTGATCGGTATCAACAACAAAGGCCACTGCGTGCTGGGATGGTTTTTATTACGCCAGCTACGGTCACTTTGTTCTCTCCTCCTTCACTCCGCTCCATCACCCCTTTCCCAGCTCCTGAAATGCCTAACACTGGAAATTCTCCGGATGAGAAGTTTCTGGTTTATGATGTGAGGATCTCTGCTGAGCAAAAAGGGATGGGATCCATGACCCTTCTGAGGCCTACCGCAGAGAAATCAGTAATTTTATTTTATAGCTGTGACACTATCTCATTCTTTTCAAAGCCGTATTACTTCTATACTATAAAATTTTCCTAAAAGCAACTCGATAGCTGTGCTAGGCTGAGATACTGCTCTCGGGCTCCTGGTCTGCAATACAGCCACTTTCCACTGGGGCATGAGAACTTGTTTCCCTCATTTGCTGACTCTTCATTTAACATGCTGTCCTTGTGACTCGCTTCTTCCAACTTGGCTGGTGGTTATATTTCAGTTGAATGTTTTAAAAATCAAACTGTTCAAGCAACAATGGCCAGCCACAATGTTGTTTGGTATCCTGCCATAGCTAAATAGCAGCAGCTCTGCTGTACGAAAGCACTAAAGGGATTTCAGTCTCTTTAATGCTAGCCATTCTTTTCCTGGTGTTTTCAGTATGGGCTTCTATTCTGCTGTCACCCACAGCAGAAACTGATTTTCATCTCATAAATAAATAAATAGGGATTCATAATTCTTCAAACCCATAATATGCTTTTCTGGAATAACTTATACTCTTTGGACACACAGTTTTCTTGCAACTCAGTCCTGCTGGATGAAGGACACATGCCCCCTAAGACAAAAGGTGCTACCTTCCAAAGCGTCTAGGTATTGTCAAAGCATAAATCCCATCTTCAAAACCCATTTTCAAAACACTTCAGGTGCTTAAGAAACCTCAAATTGCAAGGCAGCATTTAGAAATCTAACCGCTGGCGCCACTTGATAAAAACAGAATTACTGTATGATTTCATTAAACATTCTCCAAATGCCTATACATCTACAACTAAACCTGAGAACTCAGAGCAGTTAGTTCTGTCATGCAAAAAGCAGTATGGAAGATCTGTTGGAGGACTAAGAGGAAAACTAGCACATTAATAGAGACATTCATGGCTTTGCCAGAAGCCCAGCCTATTCTCAGTCATGATGGGGTTTTATGTTAATGGCATTGTCCAAAGAAGTACGAAAAGGTCATTCTTAATTCTTGGCATGTAGCTCTGAAATCTAGTTTCTGATAAAGCCTGGCTTCCCAGTACAGTTCTGCACAGAGCCCTTGCCAAGCAAGGCAAACGGTGATGAATTCCCATCCGTTACGCCTGCAAATTGACAACAGGTATTTGCAACAGTCATGCAATACGGAAAATTGTTTAGAAGGGTGGAGCCAGAAACACTTCAATTAAATTAGGGAAAAGGAGAATTGAGGCTGAAGAACAGGAAGAGAATTCCCCAACAGTGAGGTCGACTTAACAGCAGAGCCAGCCTCCCCGGGGAGGAGAGGAAAGCCCTCTCCTTTGAGTCACTCAAAAATAGACTGGAGAAGGCACTCAAGACCGTACTGTGGGGAATAATCCTGCGTTGGCAAGGGCAGGATGAGATGACTTCATGCATTTCTTTCCATCTCTGATTTTGGTGATTCACCCAGAGCTCCAAACCTGAACATAGAGAAGAGAGAGAGAAGCAGGGCGCGAGGACATCATCCCAGAGAAAGCCGAGAGGAACAAGTGTCACAGGGCCAAGAGGACTGGCAGGACCCTGGTCCAAATTCTTTCTAACCACACTCACGCTGCGGGCCAAGCTGATGTGCTGAAGGTCACACATGTTTTCTCTCACAGCCCATGGACCAACTAATTGACAGGGCTTTGTGGTAAGCTGGGCTTGTAAGTTCTTCAAAAACACTCGCCTTTGTGCTGCACCAAGGATGGTTTTAATACCAGTAACACAAGGCGAAGCACAGAAGCTCTTAGTGGCTTGTAGATCACTGTAAAACCAGGGCCTTGTTCCTGGGAAGAAACACAGGATTCATATACATCTCCCCAAAACACCGACTTTGGACGGAATTGCTGGTTATTTGCAGTGATACAGTGCCTAGATCACGCTCCGCCATCCTGGATGCCGCACAAATTCAGAAGAGCCTTCCGCTTGGGGGCATAACGGGCGAGAGCTCGGGTCAGGCACAAGACGGGTGTCAGAGGCAGGCTCAGAGCCCACGGGTCACGGCTCCCTGCTCAGGGCCTCCAGACAGGGCAGAAGCGCCTGCGTAATGCCCGCAGAAGCCCTGCAACGACACTGCTTTTTCTACACACGCTCTTGCGATATGAAACAAACTGGGAATTACAAGCAACGCAACTGCAACAATTGGATCAGCCTGGTTTCCCCACCACCATCACCAAATGGCTCCTACCTGCTTACACTGCTCTCCTCCCGCAGAAGGCTGCAGGAGATAACGAGACTTTTCCAGGGCAATGCCCATTCCCACTAGTATTCACAGCCTAGGAAAGCAAAATGACAAGGAGCACATTACATGAAAGCGGGCCGCCATGCCAAGCCTGTGTCATGTGTATTCTATTAAGCTGAAGGCTGAATAGAAGACTTTGTTTTCCACTTCAAAGGACCCCATCCCAATCTCTCGCTCTTCCCTTATGAATAACAAATTGGAAATAAATCTTCTGGCTGAAGCGCATGGAAACTCGTACAGTTGGGGCCCTCTGCAGCTTCCCAGCTCAATCACATGCTAATTTTTTTTGTAAACACTTTTATGTGATATATATGTAAATCTCGCTGTGCATTGCCGCACCATGTAAAGCAATACAGCGGGTGGGTCCTCAAGGGATGGGACACAGTGGGAAGCCTGAATGCAGATTTCCAATTATTCACAGGGATAATGTTCACAGAGAAGGGTCAAGTTTTATATGTGGGCAGGGCCTTACGTTTCTTCCTAACGATCCCATTTCATACACTCCCATAGGCCAGTGTCCTCTACTTCTCACCACAAACGTTATTTAACTCTTTTGATACTGAGAATACAAGGACACCCCATTTTGCTGGGCAGAAGGCACATTGGGAAAGTCACTCTTAGGATATACCAAAGGTCTTTCAATCTAAAAAACCAAACGAACAAAAAGAAAAGATTACCACCGCCTTTAAATACAGGGGGGAAGTACATGGTGCCCTCAAATGTGGGCTGCTCACACGTTGTGGACACCTGGCCTCCAGATGGCCAATAACCTTTGACTAGTTCACACAACTCCTTAGCTGTGCATGCCTGTCACCTTTGCCGTACGTTTGTGGTAAAAGTTTGCAGCAGAAATCATCTGTCAGCTTTGTGCTCCCAACGCAGTTGGGTCTTGGTCTATATTCAGGACACCTAAGCTATGGTGATCCTGGGAAAGTGCAACACTCACATCTCGCTCAAACCTGATGACCAGACCAACACCCCAAACGCTGCAGGAAGCATTGCAGAGAATGAGACATCTATCTCCCCCTTGGCCTTGCTATTCTTCAGGCACTACGAAGCAAGCAGACCTCATGGCACACACTAAACTTGAGGCCTGCAGCTGAGTAAATATTACAATTCACTCCAATGATAAGCATCTGTAGTATTTCTACATACCCCTCTGTTCAAGGCAGTGTTCAACTTCATGATAACAGAGGAGAGAAAAATCTCTCCAAATTAATCACATGGATTGTGTGCATGTACAGTCCTGCAGACTGAGGGAAGAAAAGCAGTTTTCACGTTTGCCTTTGCTACTAGGTATTTTACTTGCAAGGTGGCATTTTGCACGGCTGGTCCTTACAGATGCATGGCACATTAGCTACAGAAGCAGCAAAAAAAATTCATGAGCTGATTGCAGTTTCTATACATAAAGTCAGACACAGAGCATAGAGCCAAATGTCCTCCCCAGTGAATTTTTATGTGCATATGTGCAGCATATGCGCAAGTACATGTGTATATTACCTTGCAGGAAACATGCAAGCCCAAACATGGGAAAAATTCAATGATCTAAGTTCACTGTTGACATAAACATTGAGACTCCATTTGCACTAATGGAGTTGTGCTCACTTATGCCAGTACTGAATTTGGCCCTAGAACTAAACCTACTCAAATCCTAGATAAATTGAGAGAAAGAGAACAAAAGTTGGCCTACATGCAACAGCATATTTTTCATGTTAAAAGCATTTCATTCCCTTTTTCTCCCCATATAATACTGCATTGATGTCTGTGACCCATTTGGATGTAAATCAAAATGGATGTGCTAAAAGCCTGGTTAAAGAAAATGTCTCCGAAACAGTGTTCCCATGGCAGGGCAGAACATAATATGCCAGCTACACTCAGTTTCCATGGCACGAAGGGCTATGGATGTGTCTGGGGAGGAAAACGCACTGCTGAAAAATCGCTTCGAAGTTAGGACGGCTTTCCTTGAGTATCTGCACTGCTACTACCTGCCAATAAATCTGTGCTTCATGCAGGCTTGTGTGAATAAATTACGTGGAAAAATTACATGAGTCTTTTAAGGTTCTTCAGTAAGAAGCAAGCGTCCGAATCAAATGGTGAGCCCTTCACATTGAGTACTTCTATATTCTACCAAACGTCCCCAGATGTCATTGGCAAGCTCAGCAACCTCTAGAGAACCGGTTGTGGTCTAGGCATTACCAAGAGCATCACAATCTGGCTCTGTAGCTACAAGACTGCATGAGTCTGTTTTACTTCTGCCGTTTTAAATGCTGCATTGATGATCCAAAACCATCTGACTTTCTCAAACGTGTCTGCAGTGCTGTAAGTAAGGACTGCATTTGTTTCTTCCTCTTTGGTGCAGACGGCGTATAGCATTCCTTCGACTGTGCTTCAAGACTGTGTGAATGACACTTATTGTGACACTAATAAAGCAAGGGCTGTTTGCTGAACAGCTGTTGGGTACATTGTTCTTTTGTGAGAAAAATGCAGCCGTTATGCTAATGGCATGCACACGCCGCATTGGCCGCAAGTTACATCACGCCTCAAAACGCCACCATGGAAATCTGTTTTCCTGATACAGCACCTAAGCAAATGGCAGACGCGTTAGCATTATTTAACGATTAGGACTTAATCCCTAAATCAGCCCGATCATTACTCAAAGAGGGAGTGAGGTATGGTAGAACACTTACTACTCTGCCTGCAAGGAAATGGGTTTAAAGCTGGGCCTGGGTTTCATTTACTCTTGACTTATATGCAGCTGAGCACAGCAGAAAAGAAACACTGGACTGCTTCTCCAGGAAAAAAGGAAAGCTGTCACCTACCTACAGAGCAGGGAAAGAGCCATTTTAGGCCCAGTTTGGCTACATTTCTCTATTTTCTACTTACCCTGTTAAACAGCAACAGATTTGATTGTAAATTTTAGGAGGGAAATGGCATGTGGTTTATTGTTTCAATGGTGGAGTTATAAACACGTATTACTGCCGAGAACCCCAGCTGCCTGGGCAGAAGAATTCAGTAAACTTTTCATCTTATTAACTTCAAAAATCAGGTGCAATGAGCTCCAACCAAGATTAGAGTCCTCACTCTCCACGGAAACCCACCAAGCAGTTTTTGCACAGCATGCTTCAAGGTATGTCTCAAAGCTATATCTGCACTGACAACTACAAGCGAGGCTGAGCCCACCCTCAAACCAGACTTGTTCACACCCTATACTGCTTATACCAGCCCCCAGAAGTTGGGCTCTCTGGAGGGGGGAACTAAGAGAAGCAAGCAAACGAGTACACGTGCCAATGCCTTCATGTAGATCTACAGTTCAGTCCACCAGCAGATTTCCCAGCCTCTGTTCCTCTCAACAAAAGTGCCTTGTGCCTGCAGTGACAGCTGAACCTGGACAGAAAACAAGGGACCTAAGGAAGTGTAAGCCCAATCTGAAGCCTGCTCTCCATCGTATGGGCAGAAACCAATTTAGAAACAACATAGGGAACTTCTGTTCTGACCCAACCAACCTTGTGAAACTGCTCAGCCTCACAGGGGAACGGCTGGACTCTCCCCGTTCTCTTTACTACGATGCCCTGCTTATTTCACAGGGTGAATATGTGCCTGTGTGTATGCTTCTCTCAAACCATTCTCTTTTCCTGAAGCCACCAAAGCATTCCTATGCTTCTTCAGCATCGTACAGCACTATCACATGCCACCACAGTAATTACAAAATCCCACAAGAGAGATCTGCCCATGTATCTCAGCTCCCTGTCTCTAGCTATTGCGTCTGAAGGTCCAACCAAATATCTCTCTTTATAAAACACCTGTTAATTTGTGAGACTTACAGATTTGAGAAAATTATCTTATTACTAAAGCCAGTGACAAAAAACCACGTGGGCTCACTACAGCTGCAGAAAGTCTAAGAGTTTTAGGTTTTGCCCAACACAGAGACAAAGAGGGAAATCCTGGCACTGAGTGCCAGAAGAGACAGAACATCACCTTGAGCATGGTCTGTCCAAGATTTTTATCCTTCCTTGTAGGTCCTGGGCCAGCAGAGCAGCCCGGTCTGTGCCAGCCCTCCCAGAGAGGCTGCACATGCAAGAGCAGGGCTTGCTGGCACTCACAGTCCGCAGGGTGAAGTCAGCCTGACCCTGACGTTATATAGTCTTAGCAACATCCAAGCGTCTCATCTCAGAATTGGACATGTCTAGTGAAAAAGACAAAAGGTTCCCAGGATAGTAGGTTTGTTCTCCTTAAAAAAACCCCAAACAAAACCCCCCTTGTTTTTCAAGCCTACTCATTTGAGACCTCTGTCCTCCTGTCCCGCCTGTTCCTTCCCTCCTCACTGGCTACCAGAGCCTTTTTTTCCAGACATACAATACATTTGGTCTATAAAGAGAGCATTCTCCATGTACAGCTGCGTTGGAGTAATTCTCAGAGGCTCTGAAGCGCAGCCAACGTGCAGAAATATAAAACCCAAGAGGACTGAGTCTCATTTCACCTGAGACGGGTCTCCAAGGGAGCACTGTTCCCTGAGGGAGCTGACCATTTCCACCCAGCCATAAGAAGCAGGCATCTTTGACAAGATGTTTCTGGACTCAAACCTAAACAGAGGCTTTTGATTTGGGG
>NW_010972438.1:7459402-7464049 GCF_000737465.1 Haliaeetus leucocephalus
AAAAGGGGGTCTTTTGCAAGAAGTTTTTTGGGCCCAAACCCAAAAAGGGGGTTTTGTTTTGGGGGGGGGGGGGTGTTAAAACTATTTTGTTGGGGAAAAAAAAAAAACCCCGATGCCCTGTATTTCTGCAATATCCCCACAGCAGAAATAAAAATTGTCCTTTTTCTCAGTTAGGTCTAAAAGATAAAAACTATGGATTAAAACACAACCTGAAACAGATGATAAATCACTTATGTGCTGTTAGTAGGTACTCGGATACGATGATTACAAGTGCTGAATAAAATGCCTGAACAGAACAGAATAGAAGATAATACAGAAGGGATGAGCTCCACGGTGCTACAGTCATCTGAGTGGAGACTACACACCCCTGTCAGCAGGGTGAAAGCAAGAGAGCTGGGCTAGACCGCTGGTAACCCACGACAATTTCATGCCAAATACACAGCCCTGTAATTTGAAATTCCCACAATGAAGAACACACATATAGTATTTCCAAAGCAAGTTACAGAGGCACCCTGGAAATTCCAGGGCCGTATACAAGGGGACTGTATCTTACAACGTTATTCCAAAACTTGAACTAATACGGACAGCAGTGTACTTGGCTGGTTTTTCGGAAGCACACCACATTTATGTTCTGCTGCCTTTCTTCATGGCCAGCTGGCTTTGAGATGGGATCAGAAGCATTAGCCCCACCCAAAAGAACCTAAATCTGATCAAACTGCCACAGTGGTAATCAGCCATGGTGCTCCTCTGAGGGTTGGCGTAGCAGAGAGTGAATGAGATTTGAAATGCCCCTTCTTTTCCTGAGCTCTGAGAAGAATTCAAAATTGTTTTAGCTGTAAGGCTTGGGCTAAAGAGACAGAGAAGCGCTACACTAACTCACCCTAGTAGAGAATTACAATGTCTGTCTTGAAATCTGATACACCATAGCACAGTTTCCTTCTCCCCTTTGGTTTATATCGATAATCTGTGCCTAAAACAAAAAATGGATAAATGAAGAATTGGGAAGAGAAAGGACATTAAGCATGCATTATAGCAGTGGATGCTACCTACATCCAAAAAATAGGAGTTGTTTGGTATTTTTATTAAAATCACCATAATTTCTTTACTGGTTTTTTTTGAGTCATTATGAACTAAGAAAGGAGTTCTAAATTATGTGTTCACCTGAGTAACTGGCAGTAAGGCCTGTTTTGGAAGCAGTATCTGTTTCTTGCTAATTACTGCAATACCCCCCTTGCCAGCACCCATAGCATGTGTAACCTGATAGTTTAGTAATCTATACAATGCTCTCTCTCCTTCTTCTTAGTTTAGTGCATGATATGCAAGTTTACTTTCACATAGGGACAGCTGGTCTACATTCACAGACCGAAGAAAACTGTGCATGGGAACTATGTGGCTAAAGCCTGCTGGAAGCATAAAGAATAACCAGAGCAGCTAGGAGCAAAGAAGACAGAGAAAATGGGATACAGAAACACCTGATTTGCTACCTATGACAAGCCTTTATTAGGCTCCTTTAAGCTTAACACCCTGCTGCTGGCTGCAGCCAGCACATACGTGAAGGAAAAGGAAGCTCTCTCCTTCTTCTGTGTGCCTCGCTAACTGTCCTTTGCAGTGGAAAGACATTTTTCCTCATTTTTATGGTGAATATCTTGTTCGGGGAATGCTAAGACTGAGTCTATCTTCCATCAGCTTATGTAACTTTGTACTAATGGTTGTAAAAATGACACAGCCACAGCACTTGTTCTGTTCTCCTCTGTGAGATGATCCGCGTACATCATACACATCTGTTCCCGCATTTACTTGCTCAAATAATCCCATTAATACAGTGCAGAATAGTCCCTCAGACATTATCTCAGTAACTCTTCTATGTTCAGGCTTCGTGCCATTTTTCTTTTGTCCTCTGCACTCCTACTGTTTAATTACTGCCTCTTCACGCACCTGTGAAGCCATAGCCTGAATCGTACTCCTGTTGATGCTACTGGCCACATCCACGCTGTTGATGGGATCATAATGGTTTTTGTCCTTTGTTGTACTGTCAGGGCAATTTTTTTTTTTTTTTTTTTTTTAAGAACTTCATTCAGATAAACAAAACTTATTCTGCTTTCACTGTCTGGCTTTGATGTGACAAACCTTGAGCTTGAGGTCTCTCCATGTGCTGAGCCAAAGTGACTGGAGCATGCAAGGCTGATTTTTGCAGCTTTCCACTCTTGGTTCCGCAGTCAGAAGAATATATTGCAACAGGTTCATGCAACAAACTGACCCGGTTTTGTTTCTCTTCAGATCTGCACTGACCTCTTTAGGATGAGACATCATGTTTAATCTAAGTGACTCACTCCTGTAGCTAGCTAAATTCAAACTCTCTTCTTTAAAGCCTGCAATCTAAACAATACATTTTATTGTCACAGCTACATGGACATTAGTTAAAACAACTTTACATTCTGAAAATAGTTACATGATGTTGCTGTTTTATGTGGTTTTGGCAAGGACGCTGCACTTTCTCTCTTTAAGCACTGCCACCTCTTGCTCCCAAACACGGCTGCTGCACTAATGATTAGCAGGTCAGGCCAGTATGGCTGCAGAGGAGTTTACAGAAAGCCATTCCTAGACGCTGGCGGGGAAACAGATTCCTAATAAGGCAGCCAAAGCTACCCTGTGCGATGGGATGATACCCAGACCTTCATGAAGCACCTACAGAATCCTCTGCGAAACACAGCTCAGTTCTGTGAAAGCTCTTGATGTATTTCATGCTCCTCCTGCCTGCGGACTCCCCTTTATATTTGACTCCCTGAAGCCTCTAGATGCAGACATTCACACTGTGGGCCTGTCCCCCCAGAACAACCCAAGCTACTCACACACTGCGAGAGGACAAGCTATTGTCCCAACCCAGCATACAAGGACCAAGGAGAATCTAAGTCCTCCTCCCTAAATAGAAGCAGCAAGGGGCAAGGAAGGTCATCACCGGCTCCCACCCTTCCAGTTCCTCTGCCCAGTTTGGGTCTCGGTGCCAAGCTTGCTCAGAAGTCCAGCACCCTTAAAAAGAAGGAATTTACTCTCTCTCCAGCTCCTCTCCTATAAATATTATGTTTTGCTGCGGTGCTTTTAACGATCTGCAGTAATTTTCTGTGCTTCCCACCCAGATCTCAAAGCACCTGAAAAACTCTTTCCTTTGTCTTTTGTGGTGAGTTAAAGGAAAAACAGAGGGACGGAGAAACTACATGTCTTCAAATCCAACCCTGTGCTCAAAAATCTAGACCCTGACTCTGTCCATGATAAAAAAAGCAACCAGCCAGTGAGAGAACAGCACATCATTCTGAAAGACTGCACTATTCAAACATCATCCATTGACACCTTCTTTAAATGACCTTTAAATAAAGTACACACAGCCAATCAAAATAGCTTGTCAGTGATGCACTGAGAGTCTCTCCCTGTCTACAAAACCAGGCTCAATCACTTTTCTCTGTATTGCTCACAATTTCCTGTTACCTTGAAGAGTGAAACGCTTGAAAAATGAAAATTCAAAAATAAAAAAAAAATAATAAAAAAAAAAAAAAATCGCACAAGACAAGACAGTTCCCACTCTTTAATCAGTAAAAAAAGCTAGAGCAGAAGATAAGATTTCTGGCATGTTGGGGAGTGAAATTTAGACTGCATGCCACATATCAGTGTTAGATATTCCCTGTCATTTTTCAGATATTCAGGCAAATGTTCTTCACATGCACAGGTAGGTTGGTACATACTTACTGATTCTTGGACATGCCCATAATTGTGATAATCAAGTTAGATAAGTTACCATGGAAAGCCTTTGCAAAATGCATAACATATTTCTATCATTAAAGAGGACTTACCTTTAAGGACTCCCAGAGGGGAAATTGTACCAGAGAGAAAGGAATCTGGAGAGGTGGGAAAAGAGAAAAAAAACAACATAATGTTACAAAAGCAAATTAGGTTGGCATGTTCCTCAACTGGCTAAATTAGGAACAGTTATTGTTCACTCAGTGAACTGCAGCTTATTACATTTACAAATCTTTACGGACACTTTATGTACGCTGCCATTAAATGACTGGTTTCGCTAAAGCAGTTTTACTTTGTTTATCACATTCCCTGCTGAGAGGTTAATGTATTGTTACTAGGGTGGCCTAGAAGAGCAGTAAGCAGTATGATCTAGTGCAGGGACATTCTTGGTTTGACGGTCAGCCAAGAAAGCCATAAGGATGGTTCAAGAAACACATTCCCAAGGCCAGGAACACAGCTTGGCAAAAAAACATCTTCAGCAATACACACTCACAAACGCTGAGCTGAAAACAGTTGTGCTCCAACACCAGTTGGGCATCAGCTGCAAAAACGTTCCTGAACATCTCCCAGTGATCCCACATTAACAAGCTCCCTTGAGAATTAAAAGCAGGTTGTGAAGAGCTACCACAACCCAACTAAAACCCAAAGGAGAAGCTTGGTAGTTCTCTTCTCATCACCTATAACGAGAGGTTCTTCTGTCCAGGAACAGCCTGTATCTCTGCCTAGGCTCGTTCCTGCTGCCATGTGTCCCCAGCAGTGCCTGTGCATCTTCAGCTCCTTTACACATTTTGCCCTGATAAATGCATCCTGACCAACTCTCTTAACACACCGGGGGGGGGGGGGGGGGGGAGCAGAGCT